>NW_021940620.1:5427594-5428983 GCF_001715985.3 Manacus vitellinus | reverse complement strand
GGCCCCAGCGATGCAAATTCAGCCTGGAAATACGCATGTGCTTTTGTGCTCGCCCCTGTAGGCCTTCAGTCTCCAAAGTCTAGACCAGGATTTTCAATTAACCCTGGAGAGGTGGAGACCGGCACCTTGCACCTACAGGCCTTTTATCTCACGATCTACTCAGCCCAAATAAGTGCTCTCCTTTCGGGAGAGTTGCTGCGTTCTGAAGTGCTGGGAGAGATAAGAACAGAGACGCTCTCAGTGCTCTCGGTGGTTTCTGAGCAGTGGGAGCTGATGCCAGAAGCTGCTGTGACTCACGAAACTTCACTCAGGTTAAGCAGCACCCACCCAAGAGGAAGCAGGCAACTCGTTCCTCCAGTCCCCGGGAAACTTGGGGCAGCGTGTGCCTGCCCCTCGCCTCCCCCACCCTCCTATCCAAGTAGTGTTTCACAATTTCCCCCGTCCCAGGGTTACCAGGACAGAAAAAACACCTCCAACTTGAACGTGACAGGACGACCAGGCACCTCCACTCCCTCGCTGTCCAGGCAAAATGCCAGGGTGCTGGCAGCCCCTGAGCCGCGGGCTGCTTGGATTTCTCCCAGGGGATATTTAGAAAATGTCAGAATAGAAACTTGTTGACAAAAACTTGCAGTGTTTCCATATGGGCACAGCCTCGTGACCAGGTTGAAACTCTCCCATTTCAGCAGTGCTGGGTGGCAGCAGTGGGTTTTTCAGGTCAGAATGTGTGGTCATCTAGAAATATCTAAAAAAAAATAATAATTTTAAAAAGCACCTAAAATAATCATCAAAATCAAAACATTCGGAAGAACCTGCTTTTCCTCCCACTATTTTTTAGACAGGACACTTTCAAATCCATTTGTTTCCCTACCTCTTTGGCACCCATTTCCGAAGTGTAGGATTTCCTCCTGGAAAAGGGTACCCTGGCTCCAGGCCCAGAATTTGGGGTGTTTGGGATGCTCAAGAGGTTGCCAGGATGCAGTCTCCCAGGCGATGTGGACCACACTGAAAGCCCCCTCCAGCCAGCACAACGACCCCCAGAGCAGGGGGTTTCCTGCCAGGAGAAAACACCCCCAAACCCACCACTTTTCCACAACTACCCCTGCACAAGCTGTAATTTCATGGAGTGATGGCAAAAGACAGGATGGATCCTGCCTTCACCCTCACATCCCTTCTCCTAGGAGGCTAGGGTAGGTTCAGCAGTGAGAGGCCCCTGAGGCAGTCCTGCTCCAGCTGCACCCCAGCCCTGGTGCAGGGGTCTTGCTCCCCCTTCTCCTCTCCCAGGAGACGACACTCCCCGTGCAGGGGTCCTGCTTCCATTATCCCACCCCCAGGATGGAGATCCTCAGTGCAGGGGACCCCAGGGCCAGAGCACTCCCGAAGCATCCCGGC
>NW_021940620.1:5369807-5426808 GCF_001715985.3 Manacus vitellinus | reverse complement strand
TACTTCAGAGGATGCAGCATCTGGGATGAGAATGCCTGTTGGAAATGCTCATCCCATAGAGGAAAGGGATGGGTTCCCCCAGCTAGACCTCTGCCAGCCTCCCGCAGCATCCTCCCTTGTCCCAAAAGTTGTGTCCCTTTGTGCTGAAGGCACCACTTCTGTAGGGGAGCACTCCGAGTGCTCTGCAGATCTCAGTGCATCAGTCTTATGTGAGCTGAGATCTAGAAATTATCTGCTGATTATTATTATCAACATTTTTATTATTATGTTATTGTTATTTGACGTGCTCATGCTGCCGTAGTGCCCCACCATCAGCCTTGGGAGTTGTTTATGCAGTCGGATGTGCTGTACTGGTGTCGGGGAGTTGTGATCACTGGAGGGTGGCAGGGGCTGGAGGGAAGGCAGAAAGTCCCTGTGGTGCTGCTGTGCCCCCGGCCCCTTGCAGAGGCGGCTGTGAGAGCCCAACCACCCGGGACCACACGGCTGGAGCAGAACCCACTGCTGGGGTGTGCAGGGGGAGCAGGCGGAGAGCTCACACAGCCCCACAGCCAGCGAGTGCCTTTATTTACAGCACTTTAAGGCTTGGCTGCTTCTCCACATCATGGAAAAAAAATCCCACTCTTTGCTATGTCATAAGATCAGACACTTCTGGGCTGGTTTGTGACACTGAGAACTCACAGGAACGGGCATGGGACAGGGAGAAACAGCAGCCCTGAGGCCCCAGGTATCGAAAGCCACACATTTACCGAAATGCGGAAATTTGTCATTTGCCTGCAGACGCCTCCCTTCCTGCACTTGCCTGCCCTCCAGCCCTTCTGCTCAGCCCTGTGGCCTGCTCACCAAGATTCATGCACCATAAAACAGCCCTGCCACTGTGACTAAGTTGCAGGTTAATTCTGAAAGTAGAACCTAAAATCCCCGTTATAGCTAAAAGGGGTAAGGGAGGCCATGGGGCTGCTCCTGCCCATGTTCTTGCCTCTAAGGTACCAAAAGGCAGGGTGGGAGACCTTCACCTCCCACTGCTGATAGGTGGACTCGCAGAGCTGGTCGCTTGGGGTTGCTTGGGTTTTGTGGGAGACCTCAAACCCCAGGGGTGAGCCCAGCCAGAAGCCAGGTGCAGGTCATGGGGTTGGGGACTGTAATGGGGCTGGGGGCTGTGGAGGCTTTTGGGGCCAGTCCCAGGTTGTAGGTGACCTTGGGGAGCTGGTGCTGGGCTGGATCCAATGGGCGGATGGCATTCCAGGAGCCGCTGTGTGCCCTGGGGGAGTCGCCTTGGCAGCCTCATCCTTCTCCAGCACCAGTCTGTGGGCAGCGAGGAGATAAGGAGGTACAGACAGAACCCAGCCCTGAGCTGTAGACACTGTCCCTGGAGTTCCCTTCCTCTCCAGCTCCATCCACCCATGCTTGGCCACTCATGGTCCCCGCTTGCCCTTTGGTCGTGCTCCTGGCGTGAGAGAGACCAAGTCGCCTTCACAAAAGATCAGGGCTGAGGTTTGGCCACTTTCCAGGGCTGGGATGAATATATTTTGAAGATATAGGAACTACACACAGCAGCAGGAGCCACGGAGGGGTCAGGATGCAAAACTCGGGGCTGGCAACAGTGTGAAGGGTTTGCGTATGGTCTGCGGTACAGATCTGACTGCAGGAGAGGTGATAGTCATCTTGTAACACAGCCGTTGCCGGAGGAAAAACAGTAGCAGAGTCGAAGACAGGTCCCACGAACCTGTGCCAGCATTGCTCTGGCAGCACTGAGCATCTGCTGCAGGTCCTGGGGCGGTTTTAGGGTCATGGGCCAAATCCTGGCCCCCTTCTCCACAGCCACAAAGCAAAACCTCCTCCCCAGGAGCAGAGTCGAGATTTAAATACTCATTTCCTGCCTCTTGGTGATTTCCTTTGCTAGGTTGTATGGTTGAATTGCTTAATGTACTTGTAAAACAGGAAAAGAGGAAGAAAAATACAGTCCCCTCATGCTAAGCTGAAGCAGAGGTTGCAGCTGTGCCTCTGCACCGGTGCTCCACACCACTGGCATCCTTGGAGATGTCTCAGGTCCTGCTGGAAATCCCGATTAATCCATCCATAAACAGTTCCACTCCAGACTATTAAAAATATTTAGTTCTAGGAACGTAGATACTTTTGGTTTTTTCATAGCTGGAAAGTATTTTTTGGCAGAGGTTTCCATGCTGAGACCTTACAGGATAAGCTGTGCTGCGGATGGTCCCCACCTGCAGGATGTTTCAGGCTGCTTCTTCCCCTGGCCAAAGTTGTTCCAGCTGGAGCAACTCCCAACCTTCTCCTTTCACACACAGTGGATGCCAGGATTGTTTTCCAGCTCTCCAAAATGCGCCTGATACCAGAGGCCCGGGTGCCACATGCTGCTCTGGAAGCGACAGCAGAAGGTGCCTCTATATTTCAATGCTTTCAGCCACATTTTGCTTTTCACCCTGGCTTTGGCAGTGGAGCTTTTATCCCAAAGGACAATGGAGTGGTTAGGAGTAAAATTAGCTCTAGACACTATTTTAATTGCTCCTAGAGGTAGGAAGGTGCCTCACTCGTAGCCTCAGGGCAAGTATTTAGATTTGTCTGCTGATGCTGGTGAACCTCTTGCTCGCTTCAGCTGTTTCTGAGCTCAGTGCAGTGTCTCAAATCATCTTCCTTGAGAGGCCAAGGGGCTCTAAAGCCCTATCCCACTGGGCTTGGGGTGTGGGAGAGAGGTGAAGGTTCCCTGGATCTGTGCTGGGGACATTGCCCATGCTGTGGAGGTGACCAGCCCTGGGCTCTCTGTCCTTTGCCAGAGAGCAGGACACATGCAACAGAGGTGGTTTGGTTTGAGGGGTTTGGGGGTCCCTCCTGTAGGTGGTAACAGCATCTGCTTGCAGAAAGGCTAAGATCATCCAAACTGGGGTCTGTGTGCCCCCCCTGTGTCAGGATGGTTCCCACACACAGCCTTTGCTGTGTGGGATTCCTGTGATGCCTTCAGGCCTCCAGAGCCCCAACTGCTCATCCACCGCCCTCTCTCCCTCCACTCCCCCACTCCAAAACCCATCACAGGACGTGGGTACATTAAATAGCAGGAAGATGCACATCAGCATGAGGGGTGTGCAGGGGACAGGTTGGAGTCCCTGGGGGCCGTTTGCAGGCAGAGCTGTTGGGGCTCAGCAGCACCCCAAGGCACTCCACAATTTCAGGGTGAGCTGTGTGGACAAGGAGAACAAGCACTGTGAATCCTGACTGCCGGGTGCCTCCTCGCCACGTTTCCTGGGCCACGTTCAACGCCACGGCCGCTCGCGCCATAGAAGGGAAGATAAAGCCGTGGCTTCCCAGCAGCTCAGAGTTCTCCTGCTCTCTGGAACTGCGCCTCCCTCCAGCTTCAGAAGGGGGGCTGCAGGGGAGGCAGAGGCAGGGACGCCTGTTTGCTTTCTCTTGCTTTTTTTCCCAAGCCAGGCTCCCTAATCTGGCTGTATTTGGCCACGCTGCTGTGACAGTGGGGGAGCAGCTGGCACAGGGGGGTCTCCGGCTCCCCACAGGCAGCAAGCAGGGCTGGCTTTGGTAGGGACCAGTATTTTTGGGGTAGCTTTGCCAGGAGCTGGAGAGCAGCAATGTGTCTGCAGGTGGCTTTTCTCACCCATGGTGCATCTGTGCCTCTGCCCAGAATCCCGACCTGGTGATGGGCATCAGGGGCCAGACTCGCCCTGCGCCGGTGGAGCCGAGCTGTGAGAGCGGGCGAGCTTTGCTTCTATCTTTCAGCAACTGATAAAAATATATCCACTTCTTTTTTTTTTTTCTCTCCTCCCCTCCAAGTGACTAAATTAAACCCATGCAGGGCTGGAAGGCATCCCACGGAGCTGTGTTGCTGGAGGCAGCTCCCGGCTCTGGGTTATCTCAGCCCCGTGGGAGTGCGGGAGCGCGGGGCTGAGCGGCACATTCCTGCGCTCCTGAGGTCATTGCTTGGCCACCGCCAGCCCTCTCCTGCTGCCAGCCCTGCACAGGGTCTGCATCGCCTCTGATTTATGGTTATGTTTCATTTCTCACTCCTGCTCCAGCATGGGATGTGTCAAAGCCCAGCTGTGTGATGCACTGGCAAAGGGGTGTGTTTGGGGGACTGCAGGTTGCCAGAGACCCTGAGCATCCCAGGACAGGAGGAGGGTGGCAAGGCAGTGCCACAGCCGATGCCCTGCCAAGTGCTGCCTGCTCTCCCCACCCAATGTTTTGCTGCTGGAGTCTATTTTGCACCAGGACCATGTCAGGGGGGGTCGGGGGGGGAAGAGTTATGAACATCCCCCAGGTTTTCCAGCTGAATGCTGCACGGTGAAGTATCTGGGATACAGGGAAGTGGCATGAGCTTGAGGCTGACTGATGGGCAGCACTGCTGCTCAGGCACCCGTGTTTTAGCGGGATTGAAGAGTGCTCAGTGCAGGGTGTCCTCTGCCTGCAGACGCCCCCTTTGTCCCCCCCTGCTCCAGCCCCTTCTCTTTCTGCCAGAGACAGCTAAAAGCCCAGCAGCAGAGGGGATCGACTTCCCAGGAGCTCACAGCTTTGAAGACAGAGAATGGTGAGACAAAAAGTGTGTTTTACCCCTGCTGTGCTTTCTCAGTGTGATATTAAGCAGCCTGCACAGGGCTGGGGAGGATAGGGATGATGATGGCTGCAGGTGGTACAGGAGGGCAGACAGGGCATCCCAGAGAGAATGGCGTCCTAGAGCCAATGGCATCCCATCCTCTCAGACAGGTCACCCCCAGGACAGGAGGCCTAACAAGCTTTGTGTCCTCTCTGAGCCTGCCAGCACCACCCCAATTAGTGCTATTTGGACCAGTGGGATGGAGGGAGGTATTTGTCCAGTGGGAGGAGCACAGGGCTGGCCACCGTGCTGGCAGGTTGGCTGCCCAGGATGTCCAAGCAGCCTGGGTACAGGATGTGGCCAGTGCTGTTTCAGCCGTGTTTGTCTTGCAGCCAATGCCTCCCTGCTTTCTGAGGATGGGAAAAAGAAGGCAGTGCTGCCAGAGGAGTGGACAGAAAGTGCAAGATTCCTCCAAGGCCAGGAGGAGGAGGAGCAGCTGCAAGATGCTGGCTGGGCAGGCACCACAAGCATCATCCAGGACATTCACATCCAGGTTGGTCAGAAAGGCACGTGCTGCTGGGGGCAGCAGCTGGGGGCCAGCCAGGACTTCCCAGGCCATGATCACAGACCTGGCACATGCTGGGAGAAGGAAGGGGTTAGGAAAATGTTAGGAAGCCTGAAGTGGTGTGGCTCTGCATCCCTTAAGCTGGTGTTTGTCATCTCCCTGCTTCCCAGGTGGAAAAGGCAAAAGAGCTGGAGCTGAAGGAACAGTTTGATGCCCTGAGGAGAGAGCACACGGAGACCCTGCAAGGTGCATGTCAGGGCAGCAGGGCTCTTTGCAGCCCTCCTGTCCTCTCCTCCCGTACTGCCAGTGCCCCTCTGGCTACCTGCAGGGTTGCAGGAGTGCTGCTCCTCTGCTCCCCAGAATTGTGGGGCTCAGGTGGGGCTTGCTGCCCCAATGTCCCCAAACCAGTGACATTCAGCTCATGTCCCCCTTGCAGAGCTCCAGAGAGCACATGAGAAGGAGAAGCTGCTGCTGGCAGAGTCCCACCACAGGTCCCAGGCAGCCTTACAGGTACCTGCAGAGAAATCCCTGGGGAAGGGGTGCTTGTGGAGGGCTTGAGCACCAGCTGCTGGTTCAGCCATGGTGCCCCATGCTCCTCAGTGGCCATCCTGGTCCCTGGTGTGCCCAGAGTCCATGCCAGCTCCTCCAGCCCTGGAGTTATTTGGGTACCATAGCAGAGCAGTGCTCTGGCTCAGGAAGAAGTCCCAGATACCTCTCATCCTGATTTTTCCCTGGCTGCCCTAGGAGACAATTCAAGCACTGAATTCCCAGCTGAAATCCTTCCAGGAGAAGATGAAGCGGGTGGAAGAGTCACTCTTGAGCACAGACTACAAGAAGCACATCCAGGTGTGGGGAGGGGTGTCAGGGAGGGGGCCTGCTCTGGGGTGCTGACTCAAAGCCAGGGGAATTCTCTGATGGACCCTGGCAGGGGGGCTGGAACCAGGTGGGAGCACAGGACAGCTGAAGGGGGGAGCAAAGCCTGTCCTGGGGAGGTGCACATGCTGTTGAGGTCCCTTGAACACAAGTGATGGCTCTGCAGGAGTATGGGAGCCCCAGCCCCTTCTGGGAGCAGGAGCTGGAGAGCCTGCACTTCGTCATCGAGATGAAGAACGAGCACATCCATGGCCTGGATAAGAAGCTGCTGCACCTGGAGAACGTGGTGGGTTGAAAGTGGAGGTTGCAGGTGGGCTTTCCTCTTTTCAACTCTCCTCCCCACCTAAATTCTGCCCAGAAATTGCAGCTGGAGTGAAGGTGGATGGAGCCTGGTTCCTGTCTTGGAGTGGGGAGGGGATGTGGGTGCAATGCCACCAAGCCAATGTTCCCCACAAGGGCAGGGAAGGGACTGTTCAGAGGTGGTCCCTCCTCACCCTCATGCCCCTCTTCCAGGAAGAGAAGAACCTTCTGCTGGAGGAGAAGGTGAAAACTCTCCAGCAGGAGAACGAGGACCTGCAAGTTCGCACCCAGAACCACTTGGTCATGGCAAGGTAAGTGCTGGTCCCACGTGCCCAGCGGGCTCCCCACTGCACTGGTGGCACCTCCAGTGGGGGGACGGGTGGCAGTGGGGGAAACACCTCACAGCCTGTGGTGGCACCGGGTGCTTTGTGGGGAGCTGAGGGGCTGGCGGGCGCTTTTCCCAGCGGCTCTGGCAGCACGTGCCATCTGCCCACAGGCAGCTGTCTGAGGAGCTGCAGGCCGCCCGTGGGGCGCTGGAGAAGGAGGCACAGCTGCGGGATCAAGCTCACCGTGAGAAGGAGGAGCTGCTGTACCGTGTGCTCAACGGGGGGGACGGCACCCCCTTCCCCCTGGCTGCCGGCGAGGTGCCCCTCATCGCCACGTAGCACAGCACCCATAGCACTGCGCGCTGCCAGGGGGGCTGCTGGGGCTTTCCCCAGCTGTGTGAGCCCAGGGCTGCTCTCACAAGTGCCCCCCCAGCCGGGGCAAGGCTCCGGGCTGGCCGAGCCCTCGGGGTGCCCCGTCGGACCGGAGTAATGGAGCATTTCACAGGACACTTGCGCCTGCCTTTCCCCAGCCCGTGCGGGGCTGCAGAGGGACCCTGGCCACCCGCCCGTGCCATCCCTGCACCCCTTCCTCTGGTGGCAGTCTGTGGGGGGCTGTCTGGAGGTAAAAGGCGTCAGCCAGGACACATATGCTTGCATTGGGCCGATCTGACCCAGCGCTTGGCTCTGAGCATAACCAGCACCAGTGCTGCCCAGGGCGTGAGGCGAGGATGATGAGGTGCTCACTAGGATGGGGATGAGCACTTGGAGGATGAGGAGGGCACTGGGAACATGGCGTTAAGGTACCTCTGTAGGCAGGGCTCCCATCCCTGCCCTCCTCCTCCCATCACCTCCGTCACCTTCAGCAAATGTCTCCCAGGGGTTGCTCCTACAGCCCGTGTCTGTCCCTGCTCACTGCCACAAAGACCCCAAGCCCTCCTTGTCCCCGCTGCCCATCAGCAGCACCACCAACCCCATCTCCTGCCCCAAAGCTGGGCAGAGGCTGCGTGCCAGAGCTGCACATCGGGGAGCAGAGCATCCTCCCAAGGGACAGCAGGCTTCAGCAGGTCATATCCTGCTCCAAGCCAGTGCATCCCCAACAGGGAAGATGCTGCCAGCATGGCTGTGGGTCAGGGCCGGATGCACATAAGCACTTTCCACTGGGTGCACGAGTGTGGTGGGACAGTCACTGCTCCGGGGCTGTCACTGACCTGTCCCCTCCCCAGGGCTGTTTAGCCAGGGGTGTGCATGTGTGTGTGTGCACATGCGTGTGCGTGCGTGCGTGCACGTGTGTGTGTGTGTGTGTGTGTATGTGCACCAGGCCAATGTGCTACTGGCTGTAACAATTACAAGTTCGTAAGAAGCAGCAGCCTCAAGAATTCCGTGTCGGTGGTTTTGGTAACTGGTGCAGGAACATCCCAGAGTGGGGCTGTGTGCTCTGAACCCAGTGTGGTGGGAAGATGGGGAGGGTGGGAGCAGACCCCACAAAGACACGACAAGGGAGCCCCAGAGGAGATCCCTACAGCTGATCCCTCTTTTCCTGCTCCTTCCCTCTTTTCATTCATTTCAATGGGCTCCCCAGCACAGGGCAGACCCCGAACCTCCCAGCCCTGCCAAGGCAGCAGGGCCACTGCAACAGCCACTTCCGTCCTTTGTGCTGACCCTTATCAGGAAAAGAGCAGCTGAACGAGGCAGCCAGGAAGGCAACACGGATGTGGGGTCCAGTTCTTACCCACACACCTCCACGATGTGCCCAGAGGGGGAATAGGGGCGCCTGTTTTGTCAGAAACATGTCCCCCCCCAGGGCACCTACTGCTCCATGCATCATCCAAGCATCTCCTTGGCTCTGGGGATGGGTGGTGGGGCACCTTCTAGCTTTGCCCAGCAAGCTCAGGGATGCAGGGGGACATGCCAGGTGCTGTAGCACCAAAGCAGAAGATGCCACAGGAAATCCTGCCTGTCTGTACCTGAAGGGGACAGGATCTCTGGGAAAAGGAGATGAGGTTGGTGGGGTCTGGCATCCTGTTCTGGACACCTGGTACCATGTCCCACCACCCCAAAGGCAGATCCTGTGTGTGACCTGGAGAAATGTGCCTGGTTCTGGGAAAGGGGAGCACTGGGAAATGAGAAGGAGGAATAAATGCGTGCAGAGAATGACTTGCCCACGGTAAGGAGGAAAAAGCCTGGACCAGGAAGTACCTTGGCAGTCAAGGGGGGACAGGCAGGTCAGCCCTGCCTGACTCAGGGTGCCTGGGCAACATGAAGGGTCAGGGCACCACGAGAAGCCTTTGGTCCACTGTGAGCAGCTGAGGGACCAGAGTGGGCAAGGGGCCAGAGGGACAGTGGGGCCCTGCACAGAGAGATTTCAAAGGTAAAAAAAAGTGCACAACCCAATAACAGCAGCAAAAACATTTGTTTGCTTTATCCTCTCCAAACAGAACTCCTTCTGCCGAGGCTCACTGTAAGGATTTGAGTTGCTCAGGGAGGTTCACCAGACCAAGGGGAAGCAGCTCTTGCAGCTGTGGCGGGGCTGTCCCCCTCTGCAGGACAGGACCCTCAGCCCAAGGGGCCTCCTTGCCCCTGGGCACAGGATGGAGGGAGCCAGGCACTCAGGGATGAGCCATCTCCTTTTATTGCCCTGGAGCAGATGGGCACAGGGCAGTCCCACGGGGCTCCAGAGCCACTTCCCTGGCTGTGCTTCCCGGTGGCTCCCAGGGAGCTGCCCCTTCAGGCCAATGGCCCTCAGTGCTGTGCCAGATCCCATAGCCAAAGTAAATAAGGAAACCTGGGAACAGACAGAATAAGGTGTGTATGGAGTGTTTCTCTTCCATCCGCTCCCAACCACAACGTGCTCACCCCTTCCCGTCCCTTTGGGCCGTGTACCAGAGGACACGGTGCTCCCACCACCCCTGGACATTGAAGTTCAGCATCTCCTCCCTCGCCCACCACTGCTCTGAGCAGCATCAGTGCCACAGGCTCTCAGACCACCAGAGCTTCACCCAGAGAGGCTGCTGCCAGCCCCAGGAGCTCAGGGGTGGCCGTGCTTACCGACAGCCATCCAGAGCAGGTACCGCAGCCAGGCGGCCGCGCTGAGCCGGGCCATCAGGATGCTGTTGATGGAGATGCTGAGGATTGGCAGGAAGGGCAGGCAGGGAACCTGCAGGAACAAAGCACAAGGGAATAGGGTCTTCCCTTCTCCCAGACGCACGAGCTGGCCTGCAGACAGGGGTTTCACAGCTAAATTCAGCTCTTTGCTGCTTTGGCTAGTTGCTGACAGGTGAGGAGAAGCCCAGCCTGGCTGTGAGGCTCAGAGAGCCAAGCTGGGGGGACTGCAGCCTGTGGAGGGTGGTTTGGTTTACGTGTCCTGCACTGGGGCAGGAGCTACTGCAGGATTTGAGGGGGGAGGCAGAAAACCAGTAGCAACACCAATCCAGGGTGTCAAGGCCAAGTATCTTTTTACTGAAGAGCATCTCTGATTCCTGCAGCAGGCACTGGACTCATTAGGGACTGCAGAAGGTGTCCCTTCAGCCTGCAGGACATGAGGGGAAGAACCAGGCAGCCTTCATGGTCCCTATGGAAAACCCTATGAGTTGCATGCTGCCTCCAGCAGTGCTTTATTAAGGTGGATACGGCAGAGATCTGCCTGACCTAAAGCAGAGGGAACACCCCCCAATGCCACATCACTCTTTCTCCATGGGGACGTCCCTAGGGCTGGGCTGAGTGCTCACCATGAAGGATGCTCTGTCTCGGCTCTGAGGCTGCCTCCAGATGAGCAGAGCTGTTGCCAGGATTCCCAAGAGAGGCAGAGCCAGAGCTGCAATGCACCAGGCACCCCCAGCCCGCAGGCAGGGCAGCCCAGCAGTGCTCACCCAGCTCAGGGCACAGACCAGGGCAGCTGTGGAGGGACCACGGCAGTGTGTCAGGGCAGCACTTCCCCAGGCAAGGCCCATCCCTCTCCTGTGATGCAGCACCCAGGCTGCCATGGTGGGACAAAGGACAACGGGGAGACAGGGCTGGGTGTCTTGTCATGATGGGTTTAACTTTTCTCTCCAGTCTGGGAAGCAGAAGAAGCTTGAGGTTTCCCAAGATCCCATTGGGGCAGCCAGCTGTGTGGCAATGGGGAGAGGGCAGGAAGGAGCCAGGCAGATCCTGCATCCTGCTGGGTGGTTTTCACTGAGCAGGAACCTGCCTGAGATGTCCCCCGTGGGCCCCCCACGCTGGCTCCCTGTAAAGCCCATCCATCACTCCTGGGCGCACCTACGGCTGTCAGAGCCCAGGCCACTGCAGAGGAGGAACGTGGGGTGGGATGCAGGGGTGGCCGGACAAGGTGGTCCCACCAGAGCTGCACAGCTGGGACCTTCCTCACAGGATTGTCCCAAGTGCTGGGTCCAGGCCGATATCTGAGGGGCAGATATCGGATGTCAAGGCACATGAGTTTGCACCTGCAGTGCACTCAGGCCAGAGCCTTGTCCCAGACATGGGCACATCAGAAGCTGGGTGAGCCCTGTCCCTTGTCCCCAGCAGTCTCACCTGAGCAGCAGCACACAGCCAGCCACCATGGAGTAGGCCAGCAGTGTGCCGATGGACATCGTGTCCACCAGGGCTTTCAGGTCGAAGAGAAGGGCCAGGAGAGCTGCGGGGACAAGAGGCCCTCTCAGCCTCCCAGCAGAGCTCAAACAGCTACTGGTAAGCTAGAGAGAGAGAGAGGACACCCACCAAGCCCTGCTCAAGGTTAAGAGTAACCCAACCACTCACCCACCTGCCAATCCTCCAGACACCAGCGTTGCCACCACCGGGCACTGACGGCGACTAACTTTGGCCAGGGGTTTGAAGAGGAGCCCGTCTCGAGCCATTGCATACAGGATCCGTGGCATGGGGAACATGGAGCCCAGGAGGCTGCAGGAAGGGGAGGAGATGGGGGAAAAAACGGCAGGAATCCAGGAGGTGCCATCCTGCCTTTTGCTCCTCCACAGGGGCTCCCATTACTCTGTATAGTCTATGACCTTCTCAAGACCACTCTGACAAGACCATCACCTTCCTCACCACCAGATGATGGGCAGTATTTGGGGAAGAGATGTCCGCAGTCTCGAGGAGCCCTGTGCATGCCAGAACACCCCAGCCCACTCCTGTGGTCACAGTGCCATCTGACTACTTCCTCCAGCTTTGGGCTCAAAGCAGAATGCCGGGGGTTTGGCTGCTCTCCTTGATCAAGAGGGTACAGAGTTTGTGGGGAAGGGCTGAGGGATTTTGGCCAAGCAGGGAAATCAGAAGGAAGGGATTGGGAATAGCTCCTGGATGTGTTAAAATTCCAGTGCAACCTTGTTCTTAATCACAGAACTGCCATCAGAGGGTGCCTCTCACCTGGTTGTCAGGGCACACAGCGACCCTGCAGCCACAGTGTACTTTGCACTGCTCCAGCCAATGTACTCAAAAGCCACTGGGAGTGGGCTCATGGTGTCCAGGAGGTAGTAGGGCATCATCAGGGTGAGGGCGGCAGACACCCCAAAGTATGCCAGGAAGCAGATGAGGAGGGAGAGAATGATGCCCATGGGGATGGATCTCTGAGGGTCCCTCACTTCTTCTCCTGGGAAAGACAAGCTCAACTGTAGGAGCAGATGCTCATTTAGTGTGCACAGCATGCTAAGAGCCCAACTCAGGCTGGGGAGTATATCCTACATCCCTCCATGAAAGGGGACACAGAGACCTTCTAGTGAGGACCACTAGACCTCCCGGCCTCCAGGGATATGGGGATGGGGAATGTCTCTGCTTCAGGATTAGCCCAGATATGCCACGTGGACTCTTGTAGTTCCTCCTCTGAGCACAGAGGGCAGGAGAGGGCGTCTGCAGCACAGAGCTGGGAATGTGCCTGTTCCCAGCCCTGTAGCAGCTCCCAGGGCTGTGGGGACAGTCACTGCTTTGGCCCCCTGTCTTCAGGGGAGGGTCCCACCGGCATCACCCCCACCTCACTTACCCGTGGTAGCAATGCAGTCAAATCCAACAAAGGCATAGAAACAGGTAGAGGCTCCAGCCAAGGTCCCAGTGAAACCATAGGGCATGAAGCCTCCCACCCCAAAGGCACTGGTCATGTTGTTGGCCATGGACTGGTTCCTGGGAGGAGAAGGAAGAGTCAGGCAGTGCAGGGGTGTCAGTGCAATGTGGTCCCAGGAGGGGGTCAGGCTGAACAGTCCATCCAGCCTGCTCAGCCCCTCAGCATCAACACAGCAGGGCTCAGGACTTTGGCTCTTTGACACATTGCCACCAGGGCAGGGAGAAATGGGAGAAAGCAGGATTTCCCGGGATAAAGCATTAGGGGGCTGACCCAGCTACACCCATCCCCACCCTGAAGTAAGCACAGGGAGAGCAGAGCCCCTCATACCCATTCTCATGGGAAGCTGCCCGTGGCAGGTCGTCCTCCCCGAGCTTCCAGTTGCTCAGGTCACCTTTGATGAAGCCACTCACTGTGATGAAGAGGAGGATGAGCACGTTGAGAGCTGTGAAGGCTTTGTTGACCATGGTGGACTCCTTCACTCCAAAGGAAAGAAGCCCTGGAGAAGAAAAAACTAAAACTGGCCGAGCCCCTGGATGACACCAGGGTAGACATCATTGGGGAGGGCAGAAAAGGGGGGGACAGTGGTAGAGTCAGGAGGACCTGCAGATTTCCCCAGATCCCCCTTCTGTTCCCCATTCTTTGCTCAGGGAACCAGCAAAGCCTCAGAGGGGTCAGCACAATCCTGAAGAGCCCACACTGGGGTGAGGAGCTTATCCTACCTGATGGAGGGTGGCACAGGGGGAGGCATCCTACCTGCCAGCAGGACAACCAGGCCAGCAGCAAAAGCATCTGGGTGCTCTGCCAGCCCCACAGAGCTCATGGCCGCATGAGCACCCAAAAACCTCCCCATCTTCTTGCCGAGGAGCTGGTCGAAGGTAGCACTCCAGGCCCGGGCAACACTGGCAGTACCTGGGGAGAGGTGACATCTGGGGCAGTGATGGTGGTCCTGGGAGGTCTCAAATGACACCCAGGAAAGCCACCAACACAGCAAAGGTGGAGGGATCAAAAGGGCCTTGTACCGATGACGTAGGACAGCAGCAGATTCCACCCAGCGACGAAGGCCCACAGCTCACCCACGGTCACGTAGCTGTAGAGATAGGCAGACCCAGCCAGGGGCACCCGGGCCCCGAATTCGGCGTAGCACAGCCCTGCCAGGGCAGACACCACAGCTGCAATCAGGAAGGAGAGGACGATGCTCGGACCAGAGCTGGTCTTAGCCACTTCCCCTGCCAGGACATAGACCCCAGCCCCCAGCGTGCTGCCCACTCCCAGGGCAATGAGGTCCACGGTGGAGAGGCAGCGGCGGAGGCTGGAGCCCTCTGAGCTGCCTGGCACTTGTTTTCTGCGGGAAAGCATCTTTGGAACAGAGCGTAGGCGGCCCCAGCATAGCATCTGTGGGAGAGGAAAGCAGCAGGCAATGAAGATACTGCTGTCCCACGGGCACTGACCACCCTGGGATGTGACCCAAACCCAGCCTGAATGTTTTCCTTGCAGCTCCCACCATGCACACAGTGCTTTCTGGACTCCCTGGGTGCTGCCTGTTCTCTGCCAAAAAAACAGCCCTTTCCCAGGAGTTTCCAGGACTGGAGAACAAGGGATGCGTGGCTCCATATCCCATGGTACTGCCAGGCCCTCCAGGTTACCCCAGAGCAAAGCAAAGCCTGTGCCACACACTCAGAATTCCATAACCTGCTACTTACTGGCTGTATGTGGCACATCCCTGCGGCACGGGGGACACAGGGCCATGCAATCCCTGCTGTGGTGTGGAACCAGAGGGGACAGGGACCACCCCGGGGTAGTGCCCCACACACAGGATGGGGTGCTGTAAATCCTGTGGCACAGGGAGCCCCAGTCTCCAGGACAAATCCTGTATCTCCTAGAGGTGAGGGGCTGCTGCCTTCCCACCCCCCCAGCAGCACCCATCCACTGCACAACACCCATCCTGCCCTGGGCATCTCACCCTGAGGATTTTCCCTTCTCCTGCAAACAAACTACTTACTCCGGCCATCCTTGGGGCAAACTGCTCCAGTGGCAAGCTGGTGAGGAGGACGAGCACCAGGCAGCCCCCTTACACTCTCCCCTTAAATCCCTTTTGGGAGTGCCCCGGCCCTCCCCCTGCTGACCACCACTCCGGGCTGCACAATGGGAAATCTATGCAGAAATATTTTTCCCACAACGCCTTCCAAATCATACACACAGCCTGCAATGCTAATAGGCTCTGGGGCATTATTGAGGGAGTTTAGTTCACTTTTCCAAGCTGCCTGGGCAGGTGGAAGGGGGAACCCCTTCCCTCTGTTCCCAGTCCCTCGCACCAGGACCCACATCTCCGTCTGTGGAGAAGGTTTTGGAAAAAATCCAGGCAGAAAGGAACCGAAACGTGGCCAGGTTTGGGTGCAGGGGTGCATGTACCTACAGCTGTGACTGTACCCAGGCTGAGATGTCCCTGGGGAACACAGAGGAAGGTCCCAGAATTGGCCACAGCAGTGAGGCAGAGGAGCGCAAACCCAGCTCCATGGGATGTTTGCAGCAGCGTGTGCAGCTGTAGCTCCAGAACCAAAGTCCTGAAGCTGCCTGCACTTCCCCGATATTTGGACACTGCCAGGGTGCATCCCACAGGGGCTGAGCAGCAGAGTGTGAGCAGGAGCTGGGATAAATCAAGGGCTGGGCTTAAATGAAGGCACAGGGCTGTGTAGATAGGGGTCCCAGGTGAGGCTGCTTGGGGTCAGTAAGTCACATGAGTGTCCTTGGGCACCAGCAAGGCTGTTCTGCAGGGCTGCTCCTGGCAGGGAGAGGCCATGAGAGGAGCAACAATGTGGCCTGGCTGGTTATCAGCTTCTTGGGAGAAGAGGACCAACTCTGGGCTCTAAGGAGAGGCTGGGAGATGGTGTTTGGGGTGAAGAGCTAACTTTGATTTTATTGTAGGTAGCGCTCAGGCTGAGTCTGCTTACAGTATTTGGAGACAAAACCCTCTTAGGCTGTGGTTCAGCACATCCTCTAGCTTTCAGCTTCCGAGGAGCAGAGGAAGGGAGCATCAGCCATGCAGGAGCAAAGCAAGGAAGGATCCAGAGCATCTAAAGCATAGGTATACGCTCTAGCCACAGGGCTGCCTTGTCCTGGCTGCATGGGGCAGCCCCACATCCCCAAGAGCACCCTGTGAGCTGCTGGGCCAACACCTCTGGGGCAGAGGGGCTTGGCACACCATGGCACAGCCAGGGGCACAGGGAGGAGAGCAGGGCTGTTGTCCCACACTACAGTGCAGGGTGAACAAAGCCATGCTTGTCACCCACGCCGTCTCACATGAGCGAGGTCTCCAGACATCAATGCCAGCCCAAGGGAACATTGCCCTGAGACAAAAACAGGGCACCAAGGAGCAGCCAGTGCTAGCTGGCCATGAGGGTCTCCCCCTCCCAGGTTGCCTCCAGGGGAGCACAGCCCTGTGGCTGCAGGACAGCCACCAGGTATGTCACAGCCAGCCTGGGGTCCCTGCTGCCCAGGACAGGCAGGGCTGAGCAGCTCAGATGCCATACAGCTCCAGAGAGCTGCTCAAGCCAGTGGGTACCACCAGGGCTTGGATGCCTGAAAAGTTACACACCAGCAACCTTTAGCATCTCCAGGGGTCCCTTGGTTTTATCTGGTGTCAGCCAGAGCACAGACACCACTGCCTGTGGCTCCTGGGGAGGCCCAACAACTCCTCCAGCCCTGCTGCAGCTTCTGTGCTGGTTGGGGCAAAGGGTGGTGGCAAAGAAGGAGTTGGGTTAGGCAGGGAAAGAAACGGCCTCAGGGCACTGCAGGCAGTGGTACAGCCTGACAGGAGCATCCCGGAGAGGCTCAGCATGCTGTGCTGCAAGGTCCTCTCATCCCTGTGTCTGCAACACTGGAGGGAAGGTCTGGGGGAAAACCAGCTCCCTGTGCCAGCTCTGGTCCTGCCCCACGGATGCTCATTGCAGAGCCTTGCTCAGCACCTTCCCCGTTAATCAGGTCCTGGGGTGCCAACCTCACCCTTCCTTCCTCCAGTTCTTGCAGAGGGTCAGGGCTGCACATTTCCCACCCTGGAAAAGGGGGGACGTGGCTGACAACAGGACCAGCCCGGGAGGCAGTGGGGAACCCTGCTCCTGGCATTCACCAGGAAACCACAGCGGGGGGTGGGATGGATGGGGATAAAGTTTCCGTAGCTGAAGTGCAATCACCGGCATTGCCTGGCACTGTGCCTGTCACCGCTGCTGGCACACGGCCCCTGCACCCACCGGTGGGGCTGTTGTGCCAAGTGAGCCCCTTCCCCATACCGGGGCAGGGGCAGGGTGCTTTTGCGGGCGGCATTGGGTCCCCCTGCACCGCGGGCACCTGGCTGAGGTCTGGCGTGGCAGCGGGTGTGGGATGTGTCCCTGGCCCCGCTGCCACGGCAGGCGGGGACTGGAGGGCTCATGAGCAGTGACGTCTCCGTCTCGCCGCGAGGAAACAGCTGCTCGCCAAGGACGAGCGCTCGGCCACAAGAACACCCCGAGGGCGGCGGCTGCTTCTGCGAACACCCCGGACAGGCCCCGTGCTGCCGGTCAGTGCCGGGGGTGCGGGGGGAACGGGCGGGTCTGCAAACCCACCGCAGCAGAGGGTGCCAAAGCCACCCTCCTGCGAGCGGAGGAAAGCCCTGGAACGCCCTGGCTGGGCGCTGAGCCGTGCAAGCAGAGGCTCCCTCCAAGGGGTGTCTGCAGGGGGATCCCTGCTTTTTCCTTTTTATGAAAAATCTTCCCTTTTTAACAAAGCCCCGGGGGGCTGCGCTGCCTGCGGGTGCTTTTTGGGGTGGGCGCTGGCGTGCTGCGGAGGGCCCATGGGTGATGTCCCGGCCAGATGCCGCCTTGTCCGCCGGTCTTTGCTGCCGCCGCGGCTGCGGAAACGCCCATCCCTCCAGCTGGGATCCAAGCTGAGGATCCCCCCTGTTTTGGTACCTGCCAGGTTTTGCACAGGTAAATGCACCCTACGGCACCCCAGAGGCTCGGAGCTCTAGAAGGGCGGGGAAGCATTTTGACAGTGGGGTGGGGGGACCTCCCTTGCCCCACCAGGAGGATGGGTGCCGGTTTTTTTTAACCAAGGGAAGCTCCCTTTGCTCCCCACAGGCAGGACAACGTGTGATGGGCACTGGGTGTTGTGGCCTCTGTGCTGGGGGAGACCCACAAGGCAGTCGGGCTCCTGGGGTGCCACCCCTGAGCCCAAAGCTATGAGGGGGCCCTTGGAGAGGCTGCAGGGGTGCACTGCTGGGGCGACAGAGGCTTCTGCAAAGGCTGTGCACGTAATTTAGGATTTCTCACTTTTTGTCAAGGGAGGCCCACAACCCCAACCTCTCCACTGTTTGGGGGGAGGAGGTGTACCCCCATGCTGGGGCACTGCCGCCCCTGGGTTTCACTGTAGTTTTCATTGCCCGATGGATGCCATGTGTTTGTCTGGGCATCTTCCCAGGGCTGCTCCCCCAGCCTCTGCAGAGGTGTTGGCAGCAGTGGGGGACAGGGACAGGGCACTGCAAGGACAGGTTGGGAACTGGGTGTGGTCGGCAATTCTCCGCCACTGCTGAGATGAGTTGGGTGGTCTCAGCCCAGCTGCCACATGAACCTGGAGCCAGGCAGGAGGGCTGTGCCACGGTGGGATTTCTCTGCTCCCAGGAGGGTACATGGCTTCACCAACAGGCTCCAGAGTGGCACTAAAAGGCTGCGTGGGTGGGGGTGGGATCCCTTGGCACCCACCCAGCACCCGGCCGCAGTGCGGCCCCGCTGCGTGTGGGGCACATGGGGGCTCTCCCCCAGGCAGGAGACATGTGAAGGGTCACTGAGGCTCCCCAGATGAAAAGGGAAGGGGAGGTGAAGGCAGCTGTGGTTTCCTGCAAAACTTCCCCCTCTCAGCAAGGATGCCTGTGGGTGCCCTGCTTCCTGCACCCGAGTGGGGAGACTCAGCCACACCTATGGCTGTGGGGTTGGGTCTCCCCCTCCATGACTGCTGTTGTAGGGATGTGTGGCCAAGCCAGGGAAATTCATGTGATTTCTCCTGCTTGCTCCATGGCATGAAACCAAACTCGTCCGGGGTCAGAAATCCCCCCAGGGCAGCCCTGCTCTGCCTTGAGCTTTTCTGCAACGTGTCTCAGAGGGAGGGTGAGCGAGGGGGCCGTGCCTCATGGCTGGCCTCAGCTGACGCTCAGAGGTTCATTCATGGCCGGGCTCCATTTTCCAGCTGTTTTTCTCCCTCTGCCAGCTTCCTCGGAGCAAATGGCGCTGTCTGGGGACTTTCTCTGGGAGGGTGAGGAGAGCCCACACCGCAGTGGGTTGCAGCTATAAATGGTGCTGGTGTTAGAAAACAACCTGCACGTTACCCTGGAAACCCATCTGTGTTTCCTGGGCTCCAGGATGTGTGGGACCGGTGGTGGCCTTGATCGCTGCACGGAAACTCAGATAAAAGCTGGTGGGAGCTCGTGGGGGCTGCCCAGCCCCAGCACCACGAGGCAATGGGACATCCCCAGCAGCTGGGATGGCCCCAGGGCTTGGGGGCTGCAGGGGGGCAGAAGGGGCATTGCAGGGTGCAGTGAGAAGGGCTGGCCCTGCAGAGGATGCTCAGCCCATTTCCACATATCAGCACTTTTTTCCCCTCCAGTTTCTCTTGGCACTGGCAGGAAGCTGCACGGGGCCCATCTGCACTGCCCCTGGCCCTTGGGGTCCCCAGCTCACTGCCAGATACCAAAGGCTCTGGTGACCACAGGGTGGCCAGCAAAGCCCCTCTCCCTGATCCTCCCCACAGTACCTGGCATTGCCCTCCCGTGGGTACCACACCCGCACTCATGGCAGGAGCAAACCTTCCCTTAACTAACACAACTCACACAGGGGGGCTTTGGTTCACACTGACCTTTCTGTTCCCTCTCACAGCTCCTCCTTGCTCCAGTGATTTCCAGCTCGGGAAGCCATGGCACCCAAAGGAAAGGTAAGGGTGACCCCCACACGGCAGGGACGGGGACTGGAGTGCTGCAGAGCAGACCCCAGAGCTGGGGCAGTACATCCAACATGCAGCAAGGGTGGTGACGTGCAGGGACACGATGCTGCCCAAAGCCTGTTTACATTCCTGCCTCTTCAGCCACTGCTGTCTGGATGTGATGCAGATGGGGGAAGTGCTGGGCTGGGGAGCAGGGACAGCGAGGAGCAAAAATCCTTTTGGGACCATAGTGGAATGGGGGAGAGAAGCCGGGCCGTGGGAAAGGGAGAAGAGATGTTGCACTGGGGATTTGGGCTTCCACTGGAGAGAAATTCTGCCTGATCCTGCAAAGCATGCAGCCCCACTTGGGCCTCTCCCCCCTCCCCAGCCTGGATTACTTCCCACTCCAAGCCAGGGCTGGTGCAGTGTGGCAGCTGGGTGAGCAGGTGCTCCCTTGCAGCCAGGAAAATATCCAGCGTGGGTGGAAAACCCTGCCTCGGTGGGCAGCTGTGGCTGGCGTGGTACAGCCTGCTGGAAGGGGAGGAGTCCCAGCCCAGAGCCTCCCCTCTCCGCTCTGCTTTCCATTCCCTGGAGAAATCAGTCCTTTCCTCCAGCCCAATTACCTGAAGCTTCCTGCCCAGCCGAGGCAGTGATTGCTCTGGGTGGAGAAACTGAGTTACAGTGCAGATGAACATTCCCCTGCGGTGGTCCAGGACCCCAAGCAGCCATGTGGTGGGAGAGAGCGAAGCCATGCTGGGAATTTTGCTTCCACCCTCCTGGCCCCAGTGTGGCTTATTTTTAGCTGGGAGGTCCCGGGCCGGGATGACTCAGAGGCTGGAGGAGGGGAGGCAGGAGGCCCATGGCAGCTGAAACAGGGGATTGAAAGCAGGATGGGGGTACGAAGAGTATGCAGAGGGCAGGATGCTGTTTCCCTCCCAAGTGATGTTTCTGCCCCTCCCTGGGGCTCACTCCCACAGAGAATGCAGGGAGCGTGGGGTGATGCACAGCACTGAGCTCCTGCCTCAGCTTCCCTTGCCCTGGCCAGGGCAGCACTGTGGCAAGGCAGGCAGCTCATGCTTGGAGGGTGCAGAAAGCAGGAACACAGCCTTGCTCCCCCTCTCCATTTAACCACGGCCAAAATCTTGGCTCCCCAGCACCACCTGTGCAACCCCAGCACCCTCTGGCCACCCTTGTTCACTCTGGCTGCCTCCAGGCACCTCCTTTGCCTTGCAATTCCTTTACATCTCTGCAAGACACGTGTGTGGCAGCAGCTCGTGCCAAGCCAGGAAGGGTCTGGGAGCTGCCGGGAAGTGGGGCTAAATCCAGCTCTCCCGATGAATCACCTGCAATACGATCTGTTCCGTGCCCACCAGGCTCCCTCAAAGGGCAGCATCTCCTCTTGGTCCCAGCCACGTGGGACACAAGTGCCAGCAGCTACTCCTGTAGGAGTAGGCTGTGGGACGTGCCCAGTTTCCCTCTGGAAAAGTAGCTACAGAGGCTGGTTTCTTTCTGAAGGTGCTGGTGATGTGCAGCAGAGTTGTTGTGCTGGGATGGGACCCAGGGAGCTGTGGGTATGGAGCTGCCCTGTGTCCTGGGTTCGTTCCTGGAAACAGAGGGACACTGGTGCCCATCTTCTCTGAGGACATGTTGGCTTTAGATGCCCATGCTGGCAACAGGCCTGGGCCTTTGTACAGCTCCTGGGGATCTTGAAGAAGCCATGCAGCAGATCCTGAGTAGGTGATTCCCGGGAGGTGCACATACCCAGCTGGCACATGGTACAAGCAGAGCCAAGGGAGGATGCTCAGTTTCCCAGGGTGCTGACACAGCTGACAGCCCCAGCTCAGCCTGGCTCCCAGCCCTCCTGTTCCCCAGCGAGACTGCTAAGGAAATGCTGCTGCTCAGCAATTCCCACTCTGTGCCTCTGTAGGGGATGCATCCCAGTTCCTTATGTGGGGTCAGGCTGGTTTCACATCTGCTTCCACCCAGGGTGGTGTTGATCTCGTTCAGAGTCCATCCCCAGGCTCCCTTGGGGTGAATTCCCACAGGCAAAGCTGACCTGCAGAGGGAGAGCCTGGTCCCTCCTTTTTCCTGAGGTCTCTGGGTGTGTCACTCCTGGGCTCCCCGTTGTGCATCCTGGAGGTGCAGAGGAGCAGACAGAATTGGATCATGTCAACACCCAGGATTTCTCAGGCTCTCAGGAAAGTCTTTCCCAATATCCAGGGTCTCTGCTCTGACCCCTTGGATCAGCCTAGGCCCCACAGGAGTGCATGCTGGGGCAGGACAAGCTGTTGGCAGCTCTGGTGCTTCTCAGTGTTTTCCACTTAGCAGCCCATGATGATTTTGTGCCTGTAAATTTGTTTCCTTGCTTGGAGGCCATGCAGAGCTTGGGCATCCTCAGCACCCAGAGGAGTTCCCTGCTTGCAACAGGCAGTGGAAAATTATTTTCTTCGTTGTTCTGAATCCAGCCCTGATAACTCTCTTCAGCTTGGCTGCATTGCAGAGGGATCACTCTGGTCCTTGAGGGCCTTCCCCTGCATTCAGGGTGTCCAGTCTTCCCTTGGAGCCTCCCCCTTTCCTGCCACCCCCCCCTCCAAGGTGGTGCAGGGAACTGAAAGAGCTGAAGGACCCTGTCAACAGACCCCTTGGCTCCTGCTGGCATGGTGCAGAGGGCTGTATCTGGCTTACACATGGGCACAAGCAGTAAACAGTGATATGAGAGTGAAGGCCATGGATGTATTCCCGTGACCTGGCACACAGTTTATGCAACCAGGAGAGCAAACAGGAAAGGAAACAACTGCAGAGAAGAACAAGTGTTTATGTTTGAGGCTGAGCTTGGCCTTGGGCAACCCGAGCAGAAACGGATCTCTCTTCAATCCTGCTCAGATTCAACTTCTCCTTCCCCCATCCCGCTGGGGCTGCTCCTTCCCCTTGTACCTTCTTGCCTCCTTTCCCCTAGGTCTACAGGGGCTCGGTGAAGGATTTCCAAGGCTTTGACGCCAACCAGGATGCAGAAGCCTTGTACAATGCCATGAAGGGATTTGGTATGGACACTCCTCCAGACTGTCACCCCGGGGCCACCCTTGATGTCCCCTGTTCCTTTGGTTGACCCTTGCATGGCTGGGCATCCTGCATCACCTCCCCTGGCAGCTGTCTGCTTTAGCAGTGTGCTGAAGCTCTCCTGGTTCCCTTTCCTCCCTGGGGACAGCCTGGCTCTGCTTCTCCTCCCGGTCCCGCCTCCAAAGCAGCTTTGGGCATGGCAGGATGGCTGTGATGAGCCCAGCTGTGGGCTCTCCATGACTTCTGGCTCTCCCCACAGGCAGTGACAAGGAGGCCATCCTTGACCTCATCACATCCAGGAGCAACAAGCAGCGAGTGGAGATCTGCCAAGCCTACAAGTCACTCTATGGGAAGGTAATGGCAGGAACACTCCTGGTCCGTGCCCCCACTGCAGACACAGGTGGCTGTGGCTGCCACCAACCAGCCCATGGGATGACCCACCGCTCCCTGGGCCCACTCAGAGGTGCTGTGGAGCAAAGGGTTTCCCAGCCCCTTTCTCCCCCTCCACCAGGACCTCATTGCAGACCTCAAATATGAGCTGACAGGGAAGTTTGAGCGGCTGATCGTGAGCCTGATGCGTCCCCCAGCTTACGGTGACGCCAAGGAGATCAAAGATGCCATCTCGGTAAGGGGTGGGCAACCCCCCCGGGGCCCCTCCAAGGACACCCCAGCCAGCCCCAGTACTCATGGGGCTGTGTCTCTGCCCGCAGGGCATCGGCACAGATGAGAAGTGCCTTATCGAGATCCTCGCCTCCCGCACCAACCAGGAGATCCACGACCTGGTGGCTGCCTACAAAGATGGTGAGGGCTGGGGAAGGGCAGGGGCTGCCCTGTGCCTCCATGGGCCAAGACAAGGGCAGAGGTAAAGGGATCCAGCTCTCCAGGCCCTGACCTCTCCCTCTTCCACCAGCCTATGAGAGAGACCTGGAGGCTGACATCGTTGGAGACACATCAGGCCACTTCAAGAAGATGCTCGTCGTTCTGCTTCAGGTATGTCCGTCTGTCCAGCGTCTGTAGGTGGTGGGTGCCTGTGCCCTGCAGGGCTGAGCCTGTCCCTGTCCCACAGGGCGCCAGGGAGGAGGACGACGTGGTGAGCGAGGACCTGGTGGAGCAGGATGCCAAGGTGAGGCTTGGCAGGTCGCTGTGACAGGTGGCATCTGGGCAGGGACAGGGCTGGTGGCACTGGGACCATCTGGATCTGGGCCTGCAAAAGGCAGGTGGGTGCCAAGAGCACCCATGTATGGGTAGAGCCCCCCATTAGCAACACCCTGACTTGGGCTGTGCCACCCTCCCCATCCCACAAGGACCTGCTGGAAGCTGGCGAGCTGAAATGGGGCACGGATGAGGCCCAGTTCATCTACATCCTCGGCCGGAGGAGCAGGCAGCATCTCCGCCTGGGTGAGCATCTCCTGCAAGCTCGGGGTGGGCTTGAAGGTATCTTGTCAGCTCCTCCAGGCATTGCCTTGCTCTCATCCCACAGTCTTTGATGAATATCTGAAGATTGCTGGGAAGCCAATTGAGAGGAGCATTCGGGGAGAGCTCTCTGGTGACTTTGAGAAGCTGATGCTGGCCGTGGGTAAGCCAGTCCCTGAGTGGGGATGCTGCAAAAACAGCATGTCAGTGGCCTTGCTGGAGTGGGAGGGCTCAGCACCAGGGCCAGCAGGGTCAGGGCTGCAGCTGTACCTGGTTTTATGGAGCTCAGGTAGGCTCCTTCAGGGTGGGTGGGGATGCTGGATGTGATTCCCAAGGGGTGTGGGTGCTTGGAGACTGGGGACACTGGTGAAGCTGGGTGCTGGCATCCCTCACCATGCCTCAATTTCCCCACAGTGAAGTGTGTCAGAAGCACGGCAGAATATTTTGCTGAAAGGCTCTACAAGGCCATGAAGGTGAGTGAATCACCCCTTCTCCACAGGGTCCTCCACAGCATTGAGGGAGCTGGCCAAAGGAGGGCCCCCCTACCATGGGGTGCTTCTGGAGAGCAAAGTGACACAGGTCCATGAAGACAGGACCTGTGTGACCTGGGGTCTCTGCCCTTTCCTCCAAAGGAGTTATTCCTTCAGATCCAGGGCTGGGTAGAAATTGGATAGAGGGTCCCACATGTGGTGGGTTGAACAGGGTTGTTTGGCCATCCCAGGCTTGATGTGAGGGTTCCTCCATTGCAGGGGCTGGGCACAAGAGACAACACCCTGATCCGCATCATGGTGTCCCGCAGTGAGATCGACATGCTGGACATCCGGGAGGTGTTCAGGACCAAGTATGAGAAATCTCTCTACAACATGATAAAGGTAAGTGCTGGGGGTCCCTCTCCAAGCAGCTGCTAGTGCTGCCTCCCTTGTGATACCAGCACCCTTGGGAGGGCTGAGCCTCCTCCCCAGACACCCTGTGCCAGGTGTCCATCTCTAAGGACAAGGCTCAGGGAGACCCCTCTCCATGAGCCCATCCCATGGCACTACCTTGACCCTACCTGTGTGATTCTCCATCTCCATCTGCCTTTCCAGGAGGACACCTCCGGGGAGTACAAGAAGGCCCTGCTGAAGCTGTGCGGAGGGGACGATGAGTAAGACCACCTGTCACCCCCTCTTTGTCCCTCTTCATCCCCTTGGTGCTGGGTACCCACCTCCTGGTCAGAGCCTGGTGGAGCGCCTGGACCAGCAGCACCTGCAGGAACAGCAGTATAGGGGGCCCTGTGGCCCCTCTGCATGACCAGCCATGGTGCCATGGTCTGTTCTTGGCATGTGGGAGCCCCACAGGGCAGGGACAAACCCCTGGAGGGAGGGTGCTCTGCTGTGGGATTCACCACCCGTTTTCCCCCATTCCCACCCAACCAACCCCCCAGCAAGCACCTGGCTCCTGCCCCACACCCAGCACCCAACGGATACAAAACGCCCCTTATAGAGGGGCATAACAGAAAGAGGTGGGGCTGCTGGTGGGTGCAGCCCCCCATGGCTCACTGTCCCCTGTCCTTGCCCTCCCATTGCAGTGCTGCAGGTGAGTTCTTCCCCGAGGCGGCGCAGGTGGCCTATCGGATGTGGGAGCTTAGTGCGGTGGCCAAAGTAGAGGTCAGAACCCCCAGCCCCCCTGTACTCTCTCTCTGCTGCCTGCCAGCTTGGGACCCCTGGCTGCTCCTGTCTGCCACGGGGCACGGCCAGCCCCTCAGCTCTGCTCTGCCTCTCGCTCCTCTCTTGATGCCGTTCTCTGGTTTTGGGGTACGAGGTTGGCAGGATGTAACCCTGGCAGGGCTGGCCGCCCCCATGGGCTCCACTAACCCCTTCCTCTCTCTGAGGCCTTCCTCTCTCGGGGCTGTCGGTCCTGCATGTCTGTGAAATGCATCACTTGCAGCCCTGGCTCCAGTGCCCACCAGAAACCTCCTGCTCCCTGGGGTAGCTCAGGGCTGGCCAGGGCACGGCCGTGCCATGAGGAACCAGCACTCTGCATGCAGCTGGAGGCACCCACAAAAGGGTGCTTTGGGATGTGCAGAAAAGACACTCTGAGGCCTACATGCAAGGAGAATGGAGATGTGTTCGGAGCTGTAAAGAGGGTAGAATCACAGAACAGGAGTGGGCACCCTTTCAGCGACTCCTCTTCTGGCTCTCAGTGATGTGACCAGCCCAGGTTGAGGTGTCCCAGTGCTAGGGGAGGCAGGTGTGACACAGAGCAGGACACCAAGACTGCAGGGACTGTCTGTTGCTGTCTTCTTCCTGCTCTTTGCTGGCCTGGCTATGGTTTGCCCCTTAATGGAAGGGGTGACAGGGGCGGGGACATCCTCACTGAGCCCCAGGTGCTTGCACTAACACAACTTGCTTTGGCCTCAGCTTGCCGGGTGGCACCTTTCCTCCCTCTCTCCATCTCCCTCCCTCCCTCTCTCCCTCCCATCCTCCCATCTCAGAGATGAACCTAAACCCCTCTGTGCATCCACAGCTGCGAGGAACCGTGCAGCCTGCGGGAGACTTCAATGATGATGGGGATGCACAGGTGCTGAGGAAGGCGATGAAGGGCCTGGGTAAGTGGGGGCCAGGAGTTCAGCCGCTTCCTGTTCAGCCGCTTCCTGTCTTCCACCTCCACACTCTCCTCTCCTGTTTTCTCACCTGTGTTGGCAGCAAATCCACACTAGCCCATGCAGGGCTGCATGGAAGCCTCAGGGGGAATAGAGAGATGGTTTTGGAGCTGTGAGAGCTCTCCCTTCCCCACCTGCCCAGTCTGTGGGGGTGGTGATGTGCCCATGATCGGGGTGACACAGTGACACACCGTGGCTCTGCAGGCCCCTCCCCAGCATCACTGCTGTCATTGCAGGCACGGATGAAGGGGCCATCATCGAGGTGGTGACCAAGAGGAGCAACGCCCAGAGGCAGCAGATCATTAAGGCTTACAAGGCTCACTACGGCAGGGTACTGCGGCCCCATCACACCCTGCTCCCTCCTTCTCTCCATATCCTGCCCTCTCCCATGCAGATATCGGCCCCTCACTGAAAGGATTCCTGTAAGGGAGCAGTGGGCAGCTGAGGCACCCCAATGTGCCCTGGCATGACTCCCCCCAAGGAAAACAGAGTTGTCACAGCAGCCTCCCACTGTGGGTGCCCCACCAGCCCAAGGGAGGGTGTCCCTTCCCCTTCACTTGCCCCGTCCTCGATCCCGCACAGAGGGCTCCAGAGCCAGGATGTCTCCAGATCCACCCCCAAAATGTGACCTTAAACCACCCCAAGGGTCTTCCACCTCCACACTCTCCTCTCCTGTTTTCTCACCTGTGTTGCCTTGACTGGTCCGTCCCTCCAGAAGCAACTGGGGACTGAACCCTCAAATGCTTTTGCAGGACCTGATGGCAGACCTGAAATCCGAGCTGTCGGGCAGCTTGGCCAAGCTGATCCTCGGGCTCATGCTGACGCCAGCGCAGTACGATGCCAAGCAGCTGAGGAAGGCTGTGGAGGTAATTGCCACACTGCTGGTGTCAGTGCCAACACAGGAGGACGAGGTGGTTTTCACTGTGGCTGCACCCACAGGCTGTGGCCCAGGGCTGTGAGTGCCCCCCAGCTTCACACACTCCAGGCTCTCATTTCCTATACAGAAGGAAAGAGCAGAAAGCACCAGGACAAAGACTTAGTTTGCACTCAAGACCTGCTGGGAGCCCAGTCTGGCCTCTTTGCAGCCCAGCATGCTCAGCCAGCTTGTAGCCACAGGAGAGCCAGGGTAGGGGCAAACCAATAACATGCACTACTATCCACGAGATGGGACCCCACTATCAGTGTACTTGGACACTTTCATGTTGGTTCCTGCCAGCCCTTGGGGACATTTGCTGGACATGAACTTTTGGCATGTGGTTGCCCTGGGGTTAGAGCAGCCCCTCCTTGCCTGGCATCATGGGGCAGTGCCACCGTGTCTCCATCCAGTCCTGGTACCTGCAGCTATCTGCCATGCCACTGTCTTCCAGGGGGCCGGCACGGACGAGAGCGTCCTCATTGAAATCATGGCCACGCGGAACAACCAGGAGATCCGGGCTATCAACGAGGCATATCAGGAAGGTACGGCACAGGAGGGATGTGGGAGCACCCAGGCCCTGGGCACAAACCATGTACAGTGTTGTGTAAGGCCCTTCCTTGGCAGCAGTTTTGTCTCTGGACTGGGTCCACGGGTCAGTGCTGTGAAGGTCTAAGAGTCCCTCCAGCAGAGCACTGCTCCTGGCCTCTCTCAATCTCACAGTGACATACCCCAGCTCTGCCATCGATGTCTCCTCTCCTGAGAGCTCTTTTGCAATGATCCCATTTCCTCCAGAGCACCTTAGCACTCTGCTCATGCTCAGGGCATTGTAGCTGCTGGGCTGATCCCCTCCTCCCTGGGCCTGAAAACAGCAGATGGGGGAATCTGCTTCAGCCATGCAAGGGCTGGAGGATGGCCACTGCCATCCCACGGGCACAAAAGGCACTGCTGGGTGGGAAGCTGAGCTGCAGGCAGGGTGCAGGGCTCAGCCATCCCTTCTCCACAGCCTACCACAAGAGCCTGGAAGATGACCTGAGCTCCGACACATCGGGGCATTTCAAGAGGATTCTTGTCTCACTGGCTCTGGTAAGGGCAGCTCTCCCTGGGGATTGTCCCCTTCCTGCCCACAGGCAGTGCTAGGGGTCTGCAAGGACAGTGGCTATGGAGAAGGCAGAGCATCACTGCCTGGTTGGGCAGTGCTGCTGGACCCTGTCTGCCACCCTCTCACTTGGGGCTCTCCCAGGAGATGTCCTCTCCCCAGCTCCATGACTTTTGTATCCAACCGCAGGGCAACCGCGACGAAGGACCAGAGAACCTCACACAGGCACACGAAGATGCCAAGGTAAGACCTGTATTGGCAGTGCTCTTATGGGCTCTGCATTAAAAAAAAAGAGGATGTTGCATCTGCTGGTCTGGAAATGGCATCCTCAGGGAAGCAAATGCTGCTGGGGCAGGGTCTCTGTAAACTGCAGTGGGAGAGCCAGGTGAAGTGATACTTTTGGAGGTAAAGCTTCCAGGCCTGATTCTGTGTGCTCCTCTGGGCCAAGTCTTTTCTGAAGGGGGCTGGGAAGCTCTGAGCAGGGTCAAACCTGAGCTGTCGCTTGTCTGTCCTGTGCCTGTGCTGTCCTGAATGCTCCAAAGCATGGGAGAGCACTACAGCATTCCCAGCAGGGCTGCTGCCAGCAGAGGGAGTGGAGGCTGCACTGCCTGCATCTCAGCCACAAGTGCTGCCTGCACCCCTGCCCATGCACTGCCTGTGCCCTGCCCATGCACTGCCTGCACACCTGCCCATCCGCTGCCTGCATGCCTGCTGCATGTGCTGCTGCTCACCTCGTCCTGCTGCACAGAAAGAGAGAGCCAGGGATGACAAGCCAGGGACAAGCCAGCCAGGTGGCACCTGACCTGGCACCACGCTGCATTTTGTCGGCAAAGCTGCCCTTATCCCTCTGCCTGCGCCTGGCAGAGGTGGGCAGGCTGATGGGAGCCAGCCCATGGCTAGGCAAGGATGCTCCTTGAGGAGCAACAGGCACCCAAGCCCCAGGGGTGGGGGGCTCACTTCATTTGGCCAAAGACCACTCTCCCAAGGTACTGGTGTAGAGGCCAAACTGGAGGAGGACACAGGTCCTGCTCATGGGGAAGCAGGGGAGCTGGGGACAGGTAATTTTAAGGGATTTTGCTAGACTTCCCTTGCTTTGTCAGGGAAGGATAAAAGTTGAGCAGCACCTTTTGACCCTGTTGTCTTCCTGTCTCTCTCTCTCTCCACCAGGTTGTTGCTGAGACCCTGGTGAGTGCCTTCCCTTTTGCTCCTCACCCTTCTGCATGTTTGAGGGGATGCTGTGGTCCTGGGGTGCAGGGCTGGGGCTGGGAATTGCAGCCCCACAAACTGGGCTCTTCTGACCACATGCTTGGGACTCTGACATCTTTGCATCAGGGTGGAAGACAGGGGGACAGATACAGGAGGGCACCTTCCTGCCCTTGAGGACCAATTCTGCCCATTGCCTGCATGCAGCAGGTGTTCCTGGCAGCATAGGACACAGGGCTGGCTTCCCTGGCTCACCAAAAGTGGGAATTGCCTGATCCCCTCTCTGCCAAGCCCATCCCCTTGCCTCCCTCTTCACTCTTGGTTGCTCTTCCAGAAACTCGCTGATGTCTCCAGCAACGACTCCAGTGACTCCCTGGAGACCCGCTTCCTCAGCATCCTCTGCACCCGCAGCTACCCCCACCTCCGCAGAGGTAGGACCACATTTCTCCACTGCAGCTGGACCCTCAGCTTGCATTTGGGCTGGGTGGGATGGGGGTCTCCCCAAGGCTGAGGTTGAGCCCTGTCTCCCCAGCAGTGGTGGGGATGAGACAGTGGGAGGAGATGGTGTGGCATTTGAGGTGGCTACTTGAAGTCACCCAAGCCTGCTCTGGTCCCACCTGGTCCACGGCTGAGGCCTGAGTCTTCTGAGTGCCCAGGGCTGGGATGGAGTGGCTTGGCAGTGACCCTTTCCTCTCCCCCCTCCCCAGTGTTCCAGGAGTTCATCAAAATGACCAACCACGACGTGGAGCACGCCATCAAGAAGCGGATGTCGGGAGATGTGAAGGACGCCTTCGTGGCCATTGGTCAGTGCCTGGCGGGTGTTCCCTCAGGACAGGGCTCCCTGCAGGGCAGGCAGCCCCTCTGCCTGCCTCTGCCCAGACAACATGGTGGCAGATTCCTGCTGCCTTTGGGCCATGGAGACTCCCAGTGTGGTGTGGGGTTGAGGCATTTATAGGGCATCCTACTACGGGGCCAAGCCTGCACCATTGTACCAAGGAGGGCTCGTAGTTGACCCAGTGGGTGGCACAGCTCCTTGCTGTGACATGTCCCCTGGGTGCCACGAGCCCACTTTCCCTGCCCTCTGTGTGTTGCAGTCCGGAGTGTGAAGAACAAGCCGGCCTTCTTCGCTGACAAGCTCTACAAGTCCATGAAGGTGCGGACAGGTTCTCCTGAGGCTGGGCTGAGGAGGGGGCTGTGCTGGGCAGACATCCTTTGGGACTCAGTAGTCCCATGACAGGGATGGGTTTTGTGCCCTGGCTGTCCCTGAGGGGAGTAGGGCAGGGCTGAGCTCAAACCAATACCTGGGGACAGCAGGAGATGTGTCAGGCTGGTGTCTTGCCAGAAGCAAGTCCAGCATATGTCCAAGGAGAGATCATAGAACAGTTTGGGTAGGAAGGGACCTTTAAAGGCCATCTAGTCCAAACCCCTGAAATAAGTAGAGACATCTTCAAGTAGGTCAGACTGCTCAGGGCTGCATCCAGCCTGGCTTGGAATGTTTCCAGGGATGGGCCTTTCTGGGCAACTTGTGCCAGTTTCACCACCTTCATTGCAAAAAATTTCTCCTTTATACCTTTCTCTATCACTACAGACCCTGCTAAAAAGTCTGTCCCTATCTTTTTAAAGCCTCCTTTAAGTACTAAAAGATTGCAATAAGGTCTCTCCAAAGCCTTCTCCTATTTAGGCTGAACAACCCCAACTGCCTCAGCCTTTCCTCACAGGAGCGGTGTTCCAGCCCTATGATCATTTTTGTCGCCCTCCTGTGGACCTGATCCACAGCTTGGACTGTGCTGGAGATGCCAGGTGGATCTGTGAGCCCCAGTCCCTGCAGGGTTATTTGTTCGAGCTCCTCCTTGCAGGGTGCTGGCACAGATGAGAGGACCCTGACCCGGATCATGATTTCCCGGAGCGAGATTGACCTGCTCAACATCCGGGGCGAGTTCATAGACCTGTTCGACAAATCGCTGCACCACATGATTGAGGTGAGGGGACAGGGATGTCCCTCCCCAGCTCATCACCTTGTCTGGCTGAGCCCTGAGCCCTGAAGGGACCTGAGCTGTGAGTGCTGCCATGAGTGGCACAAGGGCTGAGCATCACCTGGGGAGGGGGAACATGCTCCCACCAGCCTCAGTGGTGGCCGGTCTGGCTGTAGAGAGGATGTGCTGACATCTTCCACTGCTGCACAGATACCTGCAGGGCGGCCTGGACATGGAGCTGTGCCTTCCCTGTGCCCAGCACCTTGAACTGGGCTTCCCCAGGGCCGTTTCTCTGACATGGGTCTCCCTCTTGCAGAAGGACACCTCTGGCGACTACCGCAAGGCTCTGCTGGCCCTGTGTGGGGGGGAGGACTAGGCGGCAGCGGGGACCCCTTCTCTGTGTCTGAGCCAGCACCCACCCACTGCCTTGATGTCACCGCAGCTTCGGGGGCTTCAGGGGACGCTCGGTTCCCTGCACAGGACGACTCACTTTGCGCTGGACAGCGGCACCACATTGCAAGCGGGGGAGTCTCGGGGAGGGGAGCAGAGGGGTCTGGGTAGGGAGATTGTCTTGAAGCAAAACACTTCATACCCAAACCTGCCACTAAGCTAGGAATATACCCAGATTGAAAAGACAATTTCAAATCTGATTAATAAAACCTTACTGTTGCTGACCCTGGGGCAAGAGCAGTTAATTTATTGGGGCAGGTTTGGGTGGGACTGAGGAGCCTTAGTGTTTCCTTGCTCGTCTAGGCAAACTCGGGCAAGAGCCCTGCCTCAGCTCCAGGGAGGGCTCTGATGACACCCCAAAGCCCCTCTGAGCAACACTGCTGCTGAGAAAGGGGCTGAAAATGCATATGGGGCTGGCAGCAGCACAGGGATTTCAGCAAGAGCTTCGCTTCATGCCTCTGAAAATCCCCAGCAAGGTTTGTGCCGTTGTGTGGATGATGCTTTCATAAACCAGAGATACAAATCAGACTTGATGGCATCCATCCGTCCTCGCACGCGGTTTCCTGTGCTTTCAAGCTGCTGAAGAAGCAGTCGAAAGGCACATGCCATAGAGGCTACACCCCCAAATAGTTTGTTTGCACTTCCCCCAGCACTCTGGAGAAAAGAACTGGAATTTCCAAAAGCGGGAAATTCCAGCACTTTCAATTGTTTCCAAGCCAGAACAAAAAGTCGTGAATACCCAAGTCTTCCTCAGAACAGCTGGGTGAGGAAAGCTTCACCTTCAAAATATCAAAGCAGTGTTAGGAATAATAAAACAATATTATTACAACACTTCAAAACCAGCCAAGGTTGAGAAGCAACAACATGTAGAAACAAACCAGGGAAGCTGAAACAACTTAGCTGGGTGTTATCCCACTGAAAATTCCCTTGATGCCTTCCTGTAAAATGTCCCCTTGTAACAAAATAATCGTTCTTGGCAGAAAACGGCCTGGTTGAAGTTTTTTCACCCTCCCCATAGAGATGTGGGCTCCTCTGCCTTGCCCCTGTGTGTAAGTAAGAATGGGCATCCCTGTCCCAGCAGCATTTGGGGGGCTGAACACACCCCATTCCTGCAGCAGCCTACAGGTCACCTGCTTGGCCAGAAACCTGCTACAAAGACTCCAAGCAGCTGCAGAAGATGTTTTGAAGGGAGGATGTAACCCCGATCTTCATCTACCTGTCTCTTCCTGCAGCTCTGCACTGCAGCCCCGAGCTTTGCAGCAGAGGCACAAGGCTTCTGCAGATCAGGGATGGCACAGAGACTGCAGGGAGCAGAGCTGTCCACCTCCCTGCATCTGGGAACAGGGCTCAAGGCTCACAGATCCAGCTGCAATGCCCGAGGAAGTTTTGAGGCTTGGGAGACAGCCCGTCATCCCAGGAGAGCCAGATTTGGGGCAGTGGAGCCCTGTTCCTCCAGAGCAGGGGGAAAACCTGCTCGGTGCTAGCACAAGACCACAACACCCATCATCTGCCTCCTTCCTGTTGCCAAAACAGATGCTCCTGGGGTATGTACAGGAGGGTGTGTTTCCTGGGCACAGGTGTAAACACTCTGGTGAATTTTCTGGCTGTAAGCCTATGACCAGGGATCACATCACCCACAGCCTGGCTGTCTTGGAGAGGCACAGGACCACAAGTGAGACCAGGCAGCTCCTTGGGGCCAGTCCCCAGCCCAGCTCAGTGCGATGCCAATGCCAGAAAGCCTGGCTGACCACAGCACTCCAGTCCCAAGGCCAGGAATATCCCTGGCACCCGCTGCCAGCTGTTCCTACGATGCAGACAAGATAGAGTCACACAGTGTTTGGGGACAGGGAGGGAGGGGAAGATGAGGTTTCCTCCTTGGAGCAACTCCCTCTCCTAGAAAAGTCCTGCTGCCAAAAAGCCTCTATATTGCCTCAGTGCTGCAGTAATCCATTTCCAGCAGCAGTTGCTACAGCTGGAGCAGAAACAGACGGTGGTAATTTAATTGCTGCAAACACTCAATCACAGTCAGTACCCAGTTTGAGCACGGGCTGTTTCAGCACCTGCCCCATGCTGGGGTTGGCAGCACACCTGGGGCTGCCCTATAAGGGAGAACTGCAAACTGGCCTGAGCTCAGCAGAGCTGCCCACCCCAAGGCAATGCCAGGAGGGTGACGGGATCTTGGGAAGCACTGGCATGGCCTTTGGGACTCACTCTGCCTGGGGCCCTTTCACCATGGAATGAGTGTAACCTGCAGTGAAACAAGGACCACTGAATCTAGGAAAAAGAAAATTATGTTTGGCCTAAGTCAAGCCTGGGGAAGAAAGAGCACTTGTTTTGTTTTAAGTCCAAATCACTCACTAGCAATTAGTATTAATTGACAATAAATTACGTAAAAATTCCCTGATTAAGGTCTGTTTTGCCCATGAAGCCCTCCATACATGGGCAGGTCATAGAGACTTCAGACAAAGCAGTTACATCCCAGTTCCAGGGAAAATAGACTTCATAGCACCACTTTCCAAGAATACCTGTGCTCTATCTGCTGGCTCCAAGCCGCCCAATCTAAGGGCAACTGGTGACAAATCCCATGCCTGTGATCAACAAGGAGGTGAGCAGTTCAAGGAAGGTTAGGAAAGCAAAGGAGAGGACAAAACCATAGGCACAAGAAAGGGGAAAAATTAACAAGGCTGTGAGCAAGGTAAGGGCTGGAGGTGGGTCCTTGCTGGCCATCCACGCTTCAGCCTTCAAGGCTGCTGCAGGGAAAAGTCCGGGATTTACGCTTTGCTCATTGACCAGCAATGTTAGGGGTAAGGGCTCACTTCCAGGCAGAGCAAAGGCCAGATTTCACAGGTTGCAACACCCAAAAAACCCCACGAGCCCATGTTTGGTGTGCAGAGGGCCAAACCTCTTCTCTGAGTCAGCTCCAGATGCCACTGCAGATCCTCTTTGCTACCAGCCCCTGGGAGGAGCCACTTCTGGTGTGGAGACAAGATGGGATATTGGTCTTGGTCCCTGGCACAATATGTGAGCCACTTCCATCCCACCTGTCATCTTCCCTTTCCCCAGATGAGAGAAACAGTCTTCATTGGGAGCCAGCAGAGGTTTCCTCTTCAGCTGTTCATCTTCCCAAGTCAAAGGAGGAAGAAGCAGCCTTGCCCCTCATATCCATGTGTCCCTCACTGTTCAGCCTGATCCCCACAGTGAGCTAAGGCTGGGGAAATGGCTGAGCTCTACAGAGCTGCTCTCCTCACACCATCATCCCTGGAGCAGCTGTACAGGACATGATGACTGCTGCTGAGCCCTTTTCTCAGGCATTGCAATTGGATGAGACACATCCCGGGGAGAGAGGAAGAGGGGAAAATCCCCTCTGTGCCTGTTGTTGATTTTGTTCATTGGGACTCCAAATGATTCAAAGCTTAAGGCACGCAAGGAAATCCTCTGAGCACTTCCAGGCCCAGTTCTCACAATTCTTGGCATATCCACTGTGGGACTGCACCAAGTCCCACCATAACCCATCCTCTGGTGACTGTGGAGGAGGGAGAGCGAGGATGGTAGGAGGGGTGATCTCCTGCTACGTGGGTGACACTGAGTTCTGCCTCACATGCCAGAGGCAGAGGGAGAAGGGAGGTCTCTTTCAGTGAGAAGGTAAACTCAAAGCAGAGGGCAAAGCAAAAGCAGCCCAGCATCCCTGAACAGCCAGGGTGTGATCCAATCCCCTGTGAAGGCAGGATACTGCAGGAGTGGGATTGCTCCCCAGTACCTCCCTGCTCTCCTACCCCAATCCATGCTCCCTCCTGCCCTCTCCCAGCAGCAGTCTCCCAAGCTCCCTCCTCTGCCTCTCCCTTGCCCTCCATCCCAGAGCCCTCCCATCCTGCCAGGTTAATTTGAGTTCCTGATTTGCATAGGCAGCAGATCACAATGTTCTGGAAATCCCCTCCTGTAGCCAGAGCTTCCTCCCCGCTCTCACAGCGCCACTGTGGGCCTTCTGCTTCCTTTTGGTGCCACAGCACCAGGACACATCCAACCAGAGTGGCACAGACAGGAGGTCCCAGCTGCTGATGCCAAGAGGGACCCATCAGCAGCCCCCTGAGGAGCTGAGCCCAGGAGTGGCCCCAGGGTGCTGAGCCAAACCAGCTGCACCCACTGCCTGCTCTGCTCCTGCCTTGCTCCAGGGCCAGCTCCCAGCACAGCCACCAGGTCTTGGCCAGCCCCATCACCCCATTAGTGTTCAAGTGTGCTCCGTTTGCTCAGCAGCACCAGGGATTTACTGGGCAACTGGGGCTGTTGGGTCAATTCCACTTTGGATTCACACCACTGGGCCCATCCTGCTCACTCCGGAATGGGATCAACTTGGAGGAAGCTACACCTGATCCGAAACAAGCAGGAGCTGAGGACAGAGTAGTTCCACCAGCCCCATCCTAAACCTGTGCTCCTTCTCACCCTGTTTCCCACAAGGTAGCAGTGATCAAGGCACCTTCACGTAAGCGAGCTGCCACTGAAGGTGCTGAACCCAACTCTCTGTGCCTAAAAAACCCCTACTATGTCAAAGTGTCAGCTATGAACATGTCCTCACAGCCACTCAGGTGTGCTCATGAACCACAGCTGCCATCAGGGGACTCTTCTCCCCTGGGAGCATGGCAGGACCAAAGCAATGAGGAAGGATCCACAGGACCAAGAGCCTTTTGTTTTCATAGTGAGATTCATCCTGGTGTTTGGGCCAGCCCAAGCTGGCAATCTCAGGTAAAAACACACGGAGCAGCTGGCTAGAGAGGTGGAGAGGCACTGGCTGAGAGCACGCCATGAAGTGACCACTTCCACAGGTTCTCAGACTGCAGGCAGACCCCAGACCCACAGCTCCCCCCCTCCTGCCCAGCACCCCCACTCCTGCCACCCAAACCAAACAGACTAAAACTGGGCACTCCTCAGGCCTTGCAGTTCACACCTGGCAAGAGCAGACCAAACACCCTTCCAGGTACAACTGTACCTGCTGGCAAGGAGCTGGGGAGCTGGAATCAGCCTCTATAAAATAAAACCATTTAAATCCTTGCTGTTTATTCCAGCACCAGCTGGCTCCAGCCTTGGTTCTGACCATCAGTTCTCCTGGTGGATGGTTTCCAGGGATTACCTGCAACCCAGGCACATCATCACCTGTCTGGCTCCACCAGCAGAGACAGCTCTTTTCTGCTCCCTCAGGAAGATGCATCCTGTTCTGACTCCAGAGATGGATGAGGATGGAATGGAAATACACATGGGAAAAGGACAGTGCCTCTTGCAAGACACAGCAGTGTCCCTGAGGAGAAACATGACATGTTTGCAAACCCAGTGAAGTTGCTCAGAAACCAGGCAAGGGGAATGATGTAACGAGGCTTTTCAGTTGCCCAAAAGTGAATCACAGCCTCCACAACAGCCCCCCCCCCACTTTTGCTGACTAATACCTGACACAACTTGCGGCCCCTGGGAGGAACGGCACAGGAGAGCCCTTTAAGTGGTGCCTGGCTCCCTATCAAAACCACGCACAGGCTGTCTGGGACCTCCATCATGGGGAATTCCCCTTCTCCATGCCTAAAAGTACACTCAGCTGGGCCGGCCTTCCTGCATTTGGGGATTGCAGCTGCAGAGCTCCTGGTCCCAAAGGCTCTCACCCTCCCCCCCAGCCCTTCCACGATCTGACCAGGTGAGTAACACAATGATATTTTTGTGGGGAAATGGAGTGAGGGGAAGACAGGGAGCTTTTGGGGTGCCGCAAAGCTGAACCATGCCACCCCCTTCACTCCTCACAGAAATAAGAATTTGATTGTTTTGTGCAGGCTGAGGCATTAACACATAGGCAAGGCGCTTTCTAGTTCTGTGGAACTGCGTTTAGTTTTGAAGGCAGGTTTTCTGAGGGTTTACGGAATAGCAGTGGGCCTCTGGGGTAAAACAAGACTTCCAGGGAACAAAAGGGAATATATTGTCTGGGCATGGGGTCCTGCTGTCTCATCCCCAGCTGAGACCTCAGAGCACAGAGAGCACATCGGGGTCCCAGCACCGCCGAGCTCCCGCAACCCAGCCAGGCTGCCAGGGACACGTCCTGCTGTCAGTAAAAGGCAATCAGGGAAAGGGGTTTATTGGCTTTTAATTTTTAAAACCCAAAGCATGAAAGCGCCAAGAGGCCATGGAGCTGTGTGAACAGAGCTGGGTAAGAAGCCAGGACTGGGACAGCAGGAAACAGCTCGATCTCCACTGAAGGACCTCGGTGAACCCAACACCAGGTCACCTAAAGAGGATGTGCACAGACTGCAGGCAGAGAGCAAGCAGCACGGCTGCCTTACAGCAGGATTTCTTTGCTCCTGGTTTTTTGGTTTTACTTATATTTTTAAAACCCCACCACCTTCCGTGTGGCAAAACCAAGACAAGAAAGAAAATCAGGAAGTTGTTGAGCAAATCCCAATGAGCGGAGTGAAACCAGGTGGTGTCCCCTTTGATTCTTGCTCCTCTGGCTGATTTTGGTGGTCCATGACGGCACGATAATCACAGCAGCAGCACAGAGGAGAAGGATCCCGGAATACACGCTCCGGTTAGAGGGTGTAATTTCCTCGTCTAACATTAACTGGGAGGCTCGGTGGGGAATTCTCAGAGGAAGGCTCTGGTCAGCCACAGCCGGCTCGCAGCAGCGCCCTCCTCCTTCCCGGGGCAGAGGGGAGAGCTGGCGCTGCCTCCCCTCAGCCATCCTCTGCCCAGCGGGGGCACACGGGGACCCCCCGGCGGGCTGTCCCCTCGGCCCCGCCATTTTGTGTCTCCACACGCCGGGAGAGCCGCTGAGGGGGCTCGGCAGAGCCGCTCCGCGACCAGCGGAACTCCCCACTAAGGTGGAAGGCGCAGGCAGGCTCCTTGCCGCCCCTCAGAGTTCCACTAAGCCGGGCGGGAACCCGCGCAGCCCCAGGGACCTTCAGGAGACGCACATGCAGCCACAATCCGCCATGACGGGCACCTTCCCCACCACCTGCCCTCCCTCCCGCTTTATACCCTGCCCCGCGCGCCGATTGGCTGCGGCGCCTGTCCGTCAGGCTGGGAATTTCCCGGGGGCGGGACCGCCGTCTCTCCGGTTGCTTGGTGGCGGCAGCGGGGGGGCGCCGGACCCTGATCCCGTCCCGATCCCGATCCCGATCCCGATCCCGATCCCGGTCTCGCATTCCCGGCAGCGGCCCCCGCCGCGGGGCGGTGCGGCAGCGTGAGCTCGGAGCGAACGCGGGGCCCTGCGCCCGGGGACAGGAGCGCTGCCGCGGGCACCAGGGTCTTACGGGCACCTGGCTTCGCGTCGCCGCAGCGAAGGGTCCCCGGTCCGGGGTGGTTGGGTGCTGGCGGGCTCGGGAGGCTTGCGTGTCGGCCGTACTGTCCGCCTCCCGCGAGCCTTCGGGCTGCTCGGGGCGGTTAGGGGGAGACCCCGGAGGGGCTTGGGGCCGTGCCGTCACCACCGTGGTGTTCGCGGCGGTCGCGATAGTCGTACCGTGCCTCAGTTTCCCCGTTCCCGGGCAGGGCGGGGGCTGCCGACGCCCCGCATCCCACCGCTCTCGCGGGGGTCGGGCTGGTTGTGTGGGTCCCCACCCCGTGTTGGTGGTGGCGATGCCCGGGGGAAGAGGAGGAGGCTCGGGGGGTGCGGGGTGGGGGTCCCGCAGCCCCCCGGGCGGTGCTGAACCCCGGGGGCGGCCCCGCTCCTCCCTCGTCCCGCCTTGCACAACCGCGGCGTTTCCCGGGCCCACGCATCTGCCTCCCGGTTATCCCGGGATTGCGCTCCCCGCCAGGCAGCTCTAGTGCGTGGGTCCCCCATGGACACGCATCCATGGCCCCAAGGACCCTCCTGTCCACGCTGTTTTCCTTCCTCTTTGACTTTTACCTCCTTGTCTGGTAGTGTGTGTCCCCATAGGATGCTGATCCAGAGGCTGGAATAGCTGGAGCATGAATGGCAGCATCCTCCTCTTTTGGGAGAGGGTGCACAGCCTGTGTCCCCCTCTCTCCTCCCTCACTTCCATGCTAAGATCCCCACGGAGGGCAGAAAGAAAGAAAAAAAGATGCTACCTGTCACTGCTGCTTTGGGGTGAGAATAGCTCTCTGGGGACCTGCAGCCTCTCAGAGATCCAGCTGTCCTGTTCCTCAGTGTCCCTGGCACAGGTTGCTCACCATATCAGGGAGTCAAATACAGCCTTTCCCCTTGAGCTGGATTTTCCCATTACTTGGATGGATTTTTCCCATCACTTGGATGGGTTATTCCCATCACTGGGGTGGGTTATTCCCATCCCCTGGGGAAATGGGAGCTGTTCTGTTGCCACAAGCTCTTTTGGAGTGCATATTTCATGGAGAGCACTGCCAGACAAAGCGTTCCAGGGACCAGACTTTGGGCACTGGGATGGGTTCTGGAGGCAGGAGGGCTCCAACCACACACGTCCTTGAGAGCTGTCTGTGGTGACGTGAAGTGAGCAACAAGAAAACAGGAGAGGCTTTTTGCAGCCCTTGGCATCGTTCCTGGCTCTGCAAGAAATCCCACGATGCCCTTTTGGCCTGACCTATGCAAAACAGACCTATTTAGCGCAGGGCCGTGGGTTGTTGCTTGCCAGCAGCTGGTACAAAACATTCATGGGTGGAGGAAACTGAACCATCTACTCGTGGCATTGCAGGATTTGTTTTAAAGCAGCAATTCTTATACTTTGGGTGACAGAGGAAGCTTTGCTGGTGTAGCTTTGTGGTGCTTGGTTGTTTGCTGGCTGAAGCGCACCAGGTTGGAAAGGAGTAGCTTGGAAGCAAGGAAAAGGGGTGGCTGTGCCTTGCTCTGCTTTGGAGCACTGTGATGAGCAGCCATGATGTTACTGAGCTCTGCAGGGAGAAGTGGAGCAGGCAGCATGAGGCAGTTGTCTTTGCAGCAGAAGACGGGATCTTGCATTAAACCCCCAGGGTGCTGCCAAGAGAGCACCACCACCACATCTGGCTGCATGTCCTGCCTGTGCTGGAGCTTGGTCCCATGCTCAGGAGCTTTGCAGCCGTGTCTGTAGACTTGGCAGACCCGGGGAAATGCTTTATTTTCCTCGTGAGCAGCCTCATCAGAAGCAGGTTGTTTTTTGAAGCTCTGTGGGAGGTGGGTTTCTAAGGCGAGAGTAGGATTTCTGGCTGCAGGACATCTGTACTACCTGCTGTGTTTTGGGTAGGGCTCTCGCCTTTCCCACCCTCTCTCTGTGGCTAAATAGGCTGGAAAGGAAAATGCTTCAAGTGGAGGTTCAGGCTTTTCCCTTTAAGATCTGAGCCTTGCAATGCCTGCTTCCCTCTTATTTTATTACTCCCAGCCCAGGGTACTGCAGTGCCCAGAAAGTCTCATTATTGCTCCCTCCTAAATCCAGCTCTGCTTTTGCTTCCCTGCAAATGAGACCAGTTCAGCAGCCCGGTTGTCCCTGGTCTGGGAGCTGCTGGAGCTCTGGAGAGGAAAACAAAGCCAGGCTGGGGTCTGTGGCTTTTTGCCGATTTCCAGTAAAATGATCAAACAACAACAGCAGCAACAAAATCCTTCCATAGTGTCTATCTGAGTGGCTTTTGCTTTTCCTCTGAGGAGGGATGCCGGGGACCCGGCAGCCCCGGTCATGGGAAAAATCTGCTGGCAGCCTGCAGGGATTTACTTTCACCTCCTACGATCCTGGTGCGGAGGAGGCTTCCTGGGATTGTCGTGTGATGGAGTAAGGAAAATCCCTTTCTCCTAAGGGCTGGGCTGAGCCCCCACCATGGATCGCAGGATGGGAATGGATGGGCTGCCAAGGCCTCAGCTTTGAGATGTTCGTCCCCACCGCAGGGCTCACTGCCCAAAGCAGACCTCCAGCAGTGCTTGCTGCACAGGATTCTCATTCTCTGTCTTGGGATCTTCAGCTGTTTGGCAATTTTAAAGCCGGAATCACGTCCTTCTGCATGGCTGCTACAGGGAAGGCCGGGGAAGTGGTGCATGTCATCCTGGGTGACAGCGGTGACAGTTCCTGCTCACTTCCAAGCCACAGCACAGCTATTTAAATACCATTCTGCTTTCATCGTCACCCAGGAGCCTCCCCTGCCCACTCCCACTCTCATTCTCTGCTTTTGCTGAGTTGTCATAAAATTTTACTACCTGAAGGTCTTGGTGCCCTGCTTGGAACCAGCAACACCCACGGGTGACCGTCTGGCAGTCACCATCCATGGCTGGGCACGGAGCCAGCGAGCTACAGCCAGGCAGCCACGGTCTGTGCCTGGCCCTCAGCCCTAAGGGCTGTGAAATACTGTCAGATTAGCTTAGGAACTGTTGACTGGCAAAGAGGGAAGTGTTTTCTGGTGGTTCGGTGGTTTCTGCTGGAGTTTGTGGTAGTCGTGTTTTCCTCGTGTTTCTAATCACTGTTAGGTGCTGGTCTGTGGTCCTCTCTCTCCTCCCCCAGTGTTTTTATTGAAATGAGATTTTCCACCACTCTAAATCTCACCTGTCAGAACTCTTAAGGAAAAAAAACAAAAAAAACAAACAAAACAACAAACCAGGACTGGGATCAGTGACCTGGTCCCCAGGGTGACAGCTGTGTCCCAACCGCTCCTTGCAGAAACTGGGCTGTGCCTCCACTCCAGGAAACCCTCCCTGACCCCGGTACTGCGGAAACTCCTCCCTCTTGCTGGGTATTGTTTGCTGGTGAATTTGTGGCTGGTCTGTGCTTCCGTCAGCTGGAGATAGTTCAGTTCCTCTCCGCAGCTGCTGTTTGAAAACAGCTTCTGTGTCCACTCTGCTGCAGTCTCCCTGGTGGGGTGCAGACCTGGGGTAGAAAAATTAATCCTGAGAATTGGGCATAGCAGAGACTTTTGGTGGCTCCATCTGGCTGAAAGAACATGGGATCACTGTGAGTGAGCTCTGCCAGTTGACAAGGTGACCAGTGCAGCTGGATTGTGTTTGAAGGATTCCTACAGGGGCTGGGGACTTCCCATGTGTGCTATGGGGCAAGGCAGAAAACCTCCAGGTTTGGGGAGTGGAATGTAAGAGAAATAGGGGCCGGTACTTCAAGCTGCTGCAAAGCCACATGGGGAAATGGTACCACACGAGAGGGCAGCTTGTCCCCACCTTCCTCAGTCCACACCTGGGTTTGTCCCGGTGGAGGACATGGATGTCCCACAAGATGCTCACTGCAAGATGGGTTTGCTGTCAGCTCTTCCCAGAGCCCCAGGTCTGGAGCAGCATATGGTGACTAGAGACCAGTGAGAAACAGGCTCATGTCCCCAGCCTGCCTGTGGTGCCATCCCAGTCCTCTGCCAGGCTGGGCACATGTCACAGCATTTGCCTGCCATGGAGGTGCCACTGGGCCACGTGTGTGCCTCCATGCTGGGTTCTGTCCTCCCCACTGGCAGGTCTGCTCCAGTTTTCCCCATCCCGTGGCAGGAGGCTGTGAGGGATTTCATAGAGTCCTAGAATGGTTTGAGTGGGAAGGGACCTTAAAGATCATCTAGTTCCAACTCCCTGCCATGGGAAGGTACACCTCCCATTAGATCAGGTTTCTCCAAGCACCATCCAACCTGGCCTTGAACAATTCCAGGGCTGGGGCATCCATAGCTTCCTGTCAGCTGCTCTGGGCCCCAGGAATAGCTGCTCCTCAGCTTGCCCCACACCACTGCAGCAGGACAGCTCCCAGTGATCACCACCTCCAGCTGCTTGGGATGGGGTTACAAGCAGTGGGGGGCTTGGCAGCCCCCAGAGGGCAGGAGGATGGTGAGGCCCACCAGTGCATCTCCTAGAAGCAGTCTGCCACTGAGGACAGGCCTAATTCTAATTCCTTGCCTAATTCCCTGCCGCTGAGACAGGCGTTAATCGCTGCTCCAGTTGTGGATGCTGCCAGGTGGCAGTTGTCATCTGGAAAGTCCCTGCCGCTCCCTGGCAGGCAGGTCATCCAAACCGGAGATCAGCCTGGATCACTCATGGCATGAGCATTAGTCTGAGGTTGAGACAGTTTCAGGTATGGGCTATCCCCTTCTCCTTTCAAAATGCGTCCCCTCAGCCCCCTCCTGCTCACCAGCACCCGGCTGCCTTGGCTGGGGGAAGAGCACTTTGGGGTGCTCCTGTTGGGCCCCCAGGCAGCACCTGAGCTCCAGCTGGCACTGGGACCTTCTCAGCTGCTGCTCTACTCCACATTATGGAGCTGGCATCAGGGGGGACAGTTCTGATAAGTTGTGCTGTGATTCACAACAGCTGCTTTATCCCCCCAGGAGATGAGTGAGACCTGGAGCCAGGATCCTGCCCAACTGTCCCCAGGCCAGACCTCAGCAAGGGGGAGGCCTTAGGCCACCCGCAAGTGCAAGGAACTGGAAAAGCAAATAGCGGGCTGCTTGCAGATGATTCGTCTCCTTGGACTTTGCTCCCAGCCCGGCACATGCCTGGCTGTTCCCTGTGCCTGATTCAGGAAGCCACGCTGTTGGCAGCTGGTTTTTCCGGCTGAGCTGGAGGGCAGAGCAGCTCCCTGCCTGGCTTCTGGGGCTCATCCCCACAATGCTGCCCAAATTTCCCCACAGCTGCAGGTTAAGGTGTTTGGAGGTGCAGACGGTGCCCCTCCCCAACAGCACCAACAAGACTTTATGCCCCACAAAAATACCATATGTTGAGCAGGATGTCCTGGTGACAGTGACAGTGTCCAGGCATGGTGTGGATGCTCCTGGGCTGGGTCTCCATCCTTCCTGGGATGCAGCAACCAGTGGTTGCCACCTCCTCCACTACTCCCATGCCCTGCAAGGGTGAGAGCCAGCCCTGAGTAGGGTTGCTGGTGATGCCTCCTCGTGTGACACTTCTCATGGCCGTGAGTCACCCCGACATGTTCACCCCCAGCAGGGCTGGAGGGGGAAGTGCCTTTACCTGGGACACTTGTTGGCTGGCTGGTGAGCAGCGAGGCAGCGCTGCCTTCACCAGCACAGCACCCCAGACCCCCACAGGGTTGGGACCAGGGGACTGTGGCACTGTCTGGAGCCAGAGGAAGGTGACACTGTGCTCCACTGCCTTGCAGGGATGCCCGGCTGGGAGATAGGTGACTGAACAGCAGGCATGGAAGGGAGAGGACCCTACCGCATCTACGACCCTGGTGGGGGCTCAGAGGAGAATGGATCCACGGCCTTGGAGCGCCTGGTGGAGGAGAACACCCGGCTGAAGGAGAAGATGCAGGGGATCAAGTCTATTGGTAACTGCTGCATGCCAGGGGGATGAGGTTTGCCTTTGGGGCAGCCCAGCCTGTGCCCACCAAGCCTGGGGTTTTCTTGCTCAGTTGAGAAGGGTGCTGGTAGAAGTGGTGGGTCTTGGCACTGGGGCAGCAGTAAAGCTCTCCCTGTCCTGGGGGGTTGAGCAGGATGCCTGAGCTTTTTCACATGAAGGTGCAGGGGGAACAAGGGTTTTGCTGAACTTCTATGGTGCTTTACAGTGGGATAAATAGCTGGGAAGAAAAGGCAAGTACTGGAGCTAAGTCAGCTTCTTGGAGTTCACAGGTGCCAGGATCTGTTCTGCTTTTGATGAAAACCCCCACCTCCTCCAAGCTCTTGTGGGTCAGAGGCTTTTCCCAGGTGCTGCTCAAAGACCCTGGTTTTGGGTGCTCTCTGCCAGCAGGGACATGCCAGTGTGGAAATGCTCCAGCCTAGTTGGGCTACCCCCTTTCTTGTCCTTGACCGCCTTCCCCCCACCCCCAGTTTTGCTTTCGGTCTCGTGACCCAGCTTCCCCTTTCAAGTCCTGCTTCTGCAGCCGAATTTCCACCTGCCTCGTGATTCCTGTTGTGTCACCATGCCCTTACCTGTGACCAGCTTCTGCTGGTGTGGCAGCAACCACCCAGGGTAGGGGGAGGATTGCATTGCTGGTGACAAACCCCAGAGTGGGCAGGCTGGACCCCTTGGGACACCACCGAGGCTTAAATTCACTTCTTCTGGGAAGTGGAAGAGACCTCTAAGAGACATGGTGCTGCCCTTCTGCCTCCTCTGTGTGTCATCATGGGGATTTCTAAGTCAGTGAGCCACTGATACAGCTTTGCCATTGGATTTGTCCCAGAAAAGTTGTTTCTGGGTGAAGAAGGACTATTCTGGGCACTGCTCCACCTGAATAGGGTGTTTGGTGCTGGTGGATGGGGCTGCTGCAGGGCAGACACTTGGGGAAGGAGGCTGAGCATTCTGCTGTTGCCCACAACAGGAGAGCTTCTGGAGGAGTCCCAGGTTGAGGCGTCCAAGCTGCGGCAGAAGGCGGAGGACCTTGTGAAGGACAACAAAATGCTGATGGCATCATCTTCCTTGGAGGACTTGGTGAAAACCGGAGGTAGGAGATGTGAGGCTCATGGGGGAGGAATAACCCAATGGCTCAGAATCCTGGGCTTGGGGGAAAGGAAGGGGTGTGCAGGAGACTTTTATGAAGGTCCCTTGCAGCCCTGTCATCTCTAGAGTGCATCAAAGCACTGCCATCCTCCCTTCCAGAAGGAGGTTTCTGTCCCATCTCCATAGCTGGGGTAAAAACCATCCATTGGTGCCTGACCTTGCAGGGGTCTGCATCCCAGGTGAGGAGAAGCCCTCCTCTCCAAAATTTTCATGGCTACATCCTCTCTCCTCTCTGCAGCTGTCGGCCCTGATCCCAGCTTCAGACAGGCAGCCCCGGGCAGCGCCCAGACGGACATGGAAGTACGGAAATCACCTCCGAGTGTGAGTCTGGTGAATGTGGGAGCTGGTGCTGGCATGGCTGGAGGGAGGGACTCTCCATCTAGTTAAAGCAAAAGGAGGCAGCCTTTAGCCTCTAGAAACAGGGATAAACCTGAAACAGTCAGCTTCTCTGCTGTACTCCTGGTGGTCTTCTCGTGGTGGATATCCTGGGCTGCCATTCCCCAGGGAGCCCTGACCTGGCTGCCTCCTCTTGCAGGGATCCTCCTCGGAGTTCGAGGTCGTCACTGTCGAAGCACAGGGGTTTCCCCAGGAGAGCAGGAGAGCGGTGAGTGCCCCTGGTGCCTGTGGGACTTGGGGAGTCGAGCCAGTCGGTGTGGTAGTGCCAGGGGTTTGGGGGTGTGCAGGCAGGCAGCACTGTGCCCCAGCAGGCACAGGCAGGGCTGACAGACTCATGTCAAGGCAGCCCTTAGGGAAACCACAAAGGAGGGATAAACTTGACAGGAGCGCCCAAGAACAAGTGGCCTGACTGGACTGCCTGGGCACAGGGCCAGTGAAGCAGCCCCAGACAGATGGGGCACTGGTGTCTGCAGATGTCACACAACAGTGGCAGGAAGGGCTGTGACAACCCAGTGATGCTTGGATGTTCACCTGATACCCACACCAGATGGGAGCATTGGGTCTCCAAGCCCCATCATTGCTGACAGAGTCTGCTCTAGCCAGGGCATCTCTGTGTGCTCCATTTGCTGCCACCTGAATGTCCCCCTCTGGCTGTCACTGCCCTGTCCTGTCCCACTCTGGCTTTTTGTGTGTGCTGGAAGGGAGAGGAGGAGGGATGGGGAGCCCAGGAGGGATGAACATCAGCTTGCACCACATGGTACCAGTACAAGATTGTGCTCTCATTGAACATCCCTGTTCACATTGGCCAGAGAGGGCCTAGGAGGGGTTGAGTCTCATTGGACGCTCCTGGGGTACAGCCATGGGGTGATGGAGAATGTGATGGCATCTGCCTGGCAATCAAATTCCAGTGCCTGAGCCAAGTCCTAGTCCTGTGCTCACAGGTGGCCTTCCCAGCACTCCAGCTGGGCTTGGGTCCTCACTGCCTCCCCTTGCCAGCCAGCACGGGCGGGAAGAGCTGGCCATGCTATGCTCCACACACACCCTCCCATGGCTGTTTCAGGGCTGTAAACCCCAGGGGCAGGGTGCTGGGGACACACTGAGCTCCTGGCCCCATATGGTGCCACCCAGGGCATTCCCACAGGCAGCAGGTGAGTCAGCAGGACCAGGAGCAGAGCAGGCAAAGGTGTGGCAGCGCATCCTCACCTCCTCCCAGCAGTGCCGTGTGTGCCAGCTGGGCTCTGTTGTGCTGACAGTGTCTCCCAGGCAATGGAGGAGTTAACCAGCCACACCAGGGGAGCACAAACCTCTTGGGGACACCCCCCATGCGTGGGCAGGGGTACGCCCTGGCACTGATGGGTGCACCCTGATCTGGGCTTTCCCAGCTACTGTTTAAATCCCGTGCATCACCCTCTTGGCTGCCAATTGCCAAAGAGCTCAGGTTCCTGTTGCCTGGTGTGCCACAGCAGCAGGGGAGCACCGAGGGAGAACAGGAGGAAGGAGAAAATGGGGATTGGGTGAGACCACCTTTTCCAGCACAGCCCAGGGCGTACATGGAGAGGACAGTCTCAAGAGCTGGGATTTCTAGTCTTGGTGCTGATGGGGAGACCTCAGGTGGAGAAGAGAGCAGGGATGGAGATGCCGCTGTTGCTATCAGCGAATCAAGAGTGTGTGGTCTGCTCAGACTACCAAGGGGCACAGGAAATCCATGGCCTGGGAAAGCTGCTGCCCTAATGTCCTCCCTGCACTTGGGGTCTTGGTGTCCCATGTCCAGTAGCTGGGAATCAGACCCTTACAAAGCTGGCAGTTTTTCAGCATACTGAAGGCTTATTGCAGGTCCAGCTGCCCAGCACAGCCCAGGGTGCGATGTGAGGATGACTTTTGCCCCAGGAGGGAACTTTGCAGTGTTCCTTAAACTGGTCTGACTGCACTTCATCCCATTCCCAGGACTTGGAGCAGCCCCTGAACGAGGATGCCAACCTGCTGCCCCAGCTGCAGCAGCTGGAGAACACGCTGAGCGGCTGCGCCAAGGAGGCCAGCAAGGACCAGGTCTTCGTGCGCATGGGCTACATGGCCTCCGAGCTCAAGCGCTTGGCCTCCAAGGTGCACAAGAACGAGCAGAGAACGTCGTTCCTGCAGGTGAGCAAGGGCTGGCCTGGCTCTTCATGGGGGTTTTCCCGCTTTTGTTTTTTCCCGCCAATCCCCTCCTGTCCACCCTGAGGTGGACACCCACCTTCATGCCAGGGTTTGGCGGGAGGTGGGTGGCCCAGCAGGCTCCTGGGGCTGGCCACATCCTCATGCTGCCAGTGTTCACCCTCCAGACGCTGTGTGAGACGCTGCACAGTGAGAACAAGGAACTGCGCACCAAGCTGGAGCGGGACCTGGAGCAGAGAAACCAGGCTCTGGAAAAGCTCAGGTGAGGGTGGATGGTGTGGAGGGGGACAGGGCTGCCCTGGGAGCTTCTTCCCACTTACCCATCCTCTCTGCCTGCAGGTGTGAGAACCAGGAGCTCCGGAGGATGGTGACACTGAGCAGCCAGGACAGTGGGAAGAGGGAAGCTGCTGAGCAGCAGCAGGTGAGGAGGCAGCATCACCTTGGAGAGGGCTGGGAAGGAGGCAGGGAGCCCGCTGACACATCAGCAAAGGTGGCCTCATCTTACTCAAGCCCCCAGTTTGTCCCAGTATGACTAGCAAGACTTCTCAGGGTCTCAAGGGGATGGGAGAGGCCGTGGGAGGGGAACTGGCTCGAGTTTAGCCGGCCTTGGGCAGCCTCCACAAAAGCCCTGAGGGTCCCCCCGTGCGCGTCCAGCAGAGCGGGGCCATGGTGGAGAAGGCGCCGGGCAGAGAAGAGCTGGAAGCCAAGGAAAAGAAGGTGAAGATCCTGGAGCACCAGCGCAGGGAGGTGAGGACCAGGCTGGGAGGGAGGCACAGGGCTGGGATGGGATGGCACCAAGAGACTGGGGCAGGGCTGCAGAGCCACAGGGAAGCACTGCTGGAGCTGAGATCTCCATCCAGCTGGTCCCCGAGATGCTTTCATGACAGGAGTCTGCTGGGGACTGCCACAGCTGGCTTGGAGCAGGGTTTGGGCTCCTGTTCAGCCATCCCTCTCTCCCTGCAGCTGCTGGAGGTCAATAAACAGTGGGATCAGCATTTCCGCGCCATGAAGCAGAAGTACGAGCAGAAGGTAGGGCTGGTGCTCGGGGGCCACATCTCTGCTGGGTGGGGGGACTCAGAGGAAACAGGGCGCAGGGGAATATTTGGGGGCTGCCTGCGCCCCCTTTCCCCCCATTGTGGGTCCTTCCAGGCCAACATCCCCACTCTCCCCTGGCAGGTCACGGACCTGCACCAGGAGCTGGCCGAGGCCCGCAGGGCACTGACCGAGCTGGAGGCGGAGCGGGAGCAAAAGCAACGGGATTTTGACCGCAAACTGCTCCTGGCCAAGTCCCGCATCGAAACGGAAGAGGTGAGTCCCTTGGGAAGAGTGACAGGGAGCTGACAGCCCTATTGCCCTGAGCTGGCTGATCTCCCTCCCATGCCCGGTCCTGCAGGCAGAGAAGGAGAGGCTGTCCATGGAGGTGAGAGACCTGCAGCAGAGGATGCGGTTCTTGCAGGAGCAGCTGGCTCCGGTCACCAGGCAGCGGGAATACCAGGAAAAGGAGATCCAGAGGCTAAACAAGGTGGGTGCAGGGCACAACCCCTCACAGCAAAATGTCTTTTATGTTCTCTGGTCTCTTCACCTCTCTCAAATCCCAAACTGACCCTGATCAAACCACTCTTGCCCAGGGAGAGGCTTGTGCCAGATGAGGCTCACCCTGGGCCCCTCTGGGCTCCCAGGAAAGGGGTTTCAAGGAGGGTCTGTTGTCCCTCATGCCCCTGCCCAGTTATACCCACTTCCCATGCTGGGCACATGCCCATGGTACTCCAGAGACATCCTGGGCACTGCACCTTGCTCTGACCCTGCTCCCTTCCCTTCCTCCTAGGCACTAGAAGAGGCCCTGAATGTCCAGGCCTCTCCACCACCCATCTTTGCCATGGAGCCAGCGGGGAAGCTGCCACAGCAGGAGCTGCTGACCCAGAACGAGCTACTCAAGCAGCAGGTAGGGCAGGACACAGAGCCACTGGAGGCAGGGAAGGAGCTACATGTCCTGGATCTTCCAAGCAAAGAGCCCAGAGTTGCCTAGCAGCTGGGTGGGTGTCAGTGCTGTGGTGGTGGGGATTGGGGACCGAGCTCAGCATCTTCCAGGCATTCAGCTGGAAGGACCACAGCCATGGGCCATTGTGACAGCCCATGTGCCTGGGGCTTGGCGTAGCTGATGGGGTCAAGGATGGCAAGTCAGTCACAGGGGTGCTTTGGGGAGGTGTCTGCCCTCAGCCTGGTGCACACACATTCCTCCCTCTTGCCAGGTGAAAATTTTTGAGGAAGACTTCCAACGGGAGCGGAGTGACAGAGAGAGGATGAATGAGGAGAAGGAAGAGCTGAAGCAGCAGCTGGAAAAGCTGCAGAAGCAGTTGGTCCTCTCCAACAACCAGGTGATTAGTGCTGGCTGCCATCAGCAGCATTTCCAGGAGCCCCATGTAATCCCTGTGTGTGTTGGAAGTGCTCAACCCCAGTGCCACAGCCCCCATGCCCACCTCAGAGCAGGGGCTGGGTGTCACAGCCGCACTCTAGAAGCCCTGTGTCTGCCCTGGGTATGTCAGAGGTTCTTGTCCCCAGTGTCACAGTCCCCTGTACCTAAGAGCACCTAAGAGTAGGTGCTGAGGGAGGACAGGAGAGCAGAGGGGTGGTTTTTCTGCTGGGTGTCACTGCCAGAGCATCTCCTTTCACTCATCACAGAGACATGGGGGTGGCAGGGTTAGCTGTGCACTAACTCTCCTTTCTCCCAGCTGCGAGCCTCCAAAGACGACTGCCAGAGGGAGAAGGAGGAGAAGGAGAAGTTGAAGAAGCTGCTGAAACAGCACAAACAGGTGGGGATGGGAAGAAACCCTCCTTAGGCAAAGGGAGTGGGGGCTACAGGCCTGGCACCTCTGAGCCAGGTGATGGTGGTGGTGGTGGACTGCCCTCAGGATCTCTGCATCATCTATCCTGGCTCCTCACAGGCTTCTGGAGAGAGACTGCACCCCGAGCCAGTGCCAGGGCCGCTGGGCCCTTCCTGCCCCATGTACCAGTACCAGTACAGTCCCCCCATGGCTCACCCCATGTACCACGGCTTCGATGAGTGGCAGCAGGTCCGATACCCGCCAGCCATGCCGGGCGAGCACACGCCAGGACAGAACTTCCAGCATTTTCCCCCGGTGAGCGTCTACCTGTGCCAGCACGAGGGGGAGCAGAGGGGCCATGTGAGTGAGTCTGGGGCTCGCTGCTGAATGAGCAGCTCCTCTAGGGCCCCTGAGTCACAGAGCAGGGAGCTGAGCACATGTGTCCTGTTGGCATCTGACTGCTCAGCTCCTTTCCTCCTCCTCCTCCTCCTCACACCCTGGCAATCAATCAGGGAGTGCAGCCTCATGATTCACATGCCTGGTAATTCACTGTTTCTGTTCCATCTCCTCCCACAGCCCGAGTACCCTTGGCGCCCACCCTGTGCCATGGTTCGCAGCCAGAACGCCCAAGCAGTGACTGGGGTGAAACCAGTCCCCAAGGACTTGGGTAAGGCTCAAACCCCTGGTGTGGGGGTGCCCCTGTCCTTCACCTTGAACCCCTGGGTGCTTGGCTGAAGACTTGGGGGAGGGATGGGGGCTTATCTTTCCAGGCAGTGCCCATTTCCCCTCAGTCCCCCTCTCATCAGCTGAGGGGGTGATTATGCCATGGGGTTGGTCCCTGGTGCATCCCTGGCAGCATCCCCACAGCACCTGAAGTTGGGCTGAGCCCCAAAAGCTCACGGGATTGTGGCAGTTGGTGCTTGGGAATAGGAGCTGTGCCATGGCTGCCATCCCTCCCATGGGGCTTGTCTGGGCATGAAGAGCTGCACTTACCCCCTGCCACCCCTGTCTTGTGTTCCAGAACAGGCAGGTCCTGGACTGCCCTAACGCCAAGGACCGGCCGCGCTCCGACACCACTGGAAGAGGAGTAGGGTGTGTGTGTGTGCCCGTGTGTGTGTATCCAGGAGCTTCCTCCAGCTGCTGATCCCTGTGTGTGGACATGTGGTGCACGTGACTGCACTCATGACCTGGATTGGCTCGGCAGAGCATCCCCCCAAGGAAATCATGAAGGAGGGACTGGAGGGGCCATCGTGGTGGCGGCCAGTGCAGGGTCAGTCCCCTGCAGCCTTCCCCTTCCCCCCGAGGTGTCAGGCCTGGCATCTCTGTAGAACTGAGCCAGGTCTTCGGGGAAGAGGAGCCAGCGTTTCCCAGGAGCGTGCCAGGAGCTGCCCCGGTCCAGGGGCTTGGGTTCAGCCCCTGGAGGAGCAGGTGACAACGAGGACTCTCCCGGCAGTGGGAGGTCCCACTCTCACAGGCAGATGCCGGCCACAGCCATGGCCCGGCCTGAGCCTGGTTGGTGTCTTTGTATTTATTTAAGGACTGAAGTGTGGCTGAGTCTCTCTGCTTTTATCCCGAAAGCTGCTTCCTCTGGGGCAGCCTCTGCATGGGGACAGGGAGGGATGCCAGGGCTGCTGGTCCCCAGGTGCTCTAGGTCACAGGGCCATAGTGAGCACAAGGGATCCCCAACCCTTGCATGGGCACCCCAGGATCTATTGCCCCAAGTCCGTGCCCCACTACCTGCTCTGGGTGCTGAGCTCAGCCCCCCACCTCTGCCAGGGCAGGGAGGCCTCAACTGTCCCATCTGCCTCTCCATGCAGTAGTGTCTTGGGGACAGTCTTTCACATTGCACAGCAAATCTTGCTCCAGAAAACAGGTCTGGAGGGGAAAAAACAAACACAACCTTTTGTGTAACACAACCCTATTTGTGTAAGCATGGCTGTCATGTGTGTGACAGCAGGAGGCACTGGCCCAGCATGCTCCTCACTGGAGGCTGTCCCTGGTCCCACCTGCAGCCCCTTTTGCCCACCTCTACATCCTGTCCCCCTTCTCTCCCCAAGTGCTGGACTGTGATGACAAATCCTTGTTTGCAGTTGCCCAGGGAAAAAAAATGGAGTTTCTCCAGTTAGGAGCTGTTCCCCCCAGGCTGGCTGCTGTGCCCTCCCCACTCTTCCCCCTCTACCCCAGCCAAGGAGTGGGGCTGTGCGTTTGCAGAGCCTTTATTTGGTGTTTCTATGGTGGGGGGCGAGGGGTCAGCTGCCCCCGACTGGGAGAGCAGCACGTCTGTGCACCAGAACCACGGGCAGCTTGAATGCACTGAAGAGCTGCTCCATGCTTGGCAGGATCAGGCCAGGCCCACCCCACACTGGGGGCTTTCGGGCTGAGCCTTCATGGAGACGTGGTCTTCTGCTCCAGGGGCAGCCGGCCCCTGCATCCTCCCACTGCCTGGGATGGTGGGGTGGAGGAGTGCAAGCTGGAGGCCAGGAGACGTCACCACCAGGGGTGGAGGTGGGACATGGGGTTATTGGAAATGTCCCACTCCCATTGCTGAGGTCTCTGACACAGGGTGGGCCAGCCCAGCATCCTGGCTGGGGTGTGACAGAGATGGCAGCAATGGAAGGGGACAGCATTTAGCTCTGGCTGCCAGGGAACATCCTGGGAAGGAATGGATGGGGAAGCAGCCAGGGGGGATGCCAGTCCTCATACCAGCTCTACTTGTACTGCTTCTCCTGCCGCTGCCTCAGGTAGGCCACGATGTCGTTCTTCACGACCCCGATGTTGGCACGATGGTACCAGCGCATGACAGGCACGCCATCAGGCCCCACCAGGAACTTCTCGAAGTTCCACTTGATGTCATGGATCCGCAGAGGCTCCCAGAAGAGTTTGTTGGGGTTCCCAAAGTTCTCCGTCACTGGGGGACAGGCGTTCTGCAATTGAAGGCCATTGCATCACTGCCTTGCCCCTCCAAAAACCAACCTGGGTGCTGCCCCCTCACCCCCCCTTGCCACGGCACCCACCTTCAGGAAGGTGAAGACCTTCTGCTCCTTGGCCCCATTCACATCCCCCTTCTGGAAGAGCTGGAAATTGGGTTCAAAGCCGCCTCCTGGTCGGACATACCTGCAAGGGGAGAGTGGGCAGGAGGTTGTGCAATGGACAGCTCTGGATGTTGCACAAGGGGTGGTGAGGGGACCCCAAAACTCCTTGTTTTGGGGGCCATAGCCCCAGGCTGGGAGGGAGGTCACAGCCAGCAGGAGCTGCAGCCTATGCACCCACCACCTAGCTGGGGACCCCAGAACAGCTGAGGTGCACCACAGCTCCCACCACAGTACTCACTTCAGAGCAGGGAGGATCTCTGAGTTCTGGCCAGGTTCCTGCTTCCCAAATTGGTTGGAGGGGAAGCCAAGGACCACAAGCCCCTGGTCTCTCAGCTCATTTTGTAGTGCATTCAGTTCTGCATGCAAGCAGAGCCAGGGGTGGGTTAGCAGGGGACCAGGCATACCCCTAAACCTGCACCCACCTCCCTCGGAACATATCCCTTCCTCCAGCTCCCTGAAGCAGAACAGGCCACAGGGACGTGCCAAAGGCTGCATTCCTAGGTGACACCACCCGCTCCTGGGCTGCCTGCCCTGACCCCGAGGTGTGTGTGCCCTGCAGGGCTCTTACCAACATATTGCAGGGTCAGGCCTCAGTACGTGGCCACATTGACGAAGAGCACCATCTTCCCCCTGTACCTCTCAAAGGGGATGAACTCGTCCCCATCGATGGTCATGGCCCCATAGTTGTAGATGGTGTCATTCACGGAGTTGTAGCAATCCACCTGGGGCGAGGAGCATCCCATGGGAGCAGGCTGGGGGGCTGCCTGCCACCCCATTCCCCATCCCCACAGGCACCAGAGCAGCAGGCCCAGCCCTGGCACTGGCTGTGAGTGCAGCTGCCAGCGTTGTGTCTGTCCCCTGTCCCAAATACTGCTGGCAGCAGCCAGGCTCCAGCGTGCCAAGGTCACAGTGATGGGACAGGCTGGCTTGCTCATGCAGATGCACACATGTGTTCACACATGTGCAAGCCCGGGCAGCGGGCCCGACTCCAGCTGGGGGAATGTTTACTGGCCAGGGAGCGGCAGGAAGGGGAGAGGCTGGAAAACAGTGAGGTCGGCCCCAGTCTCCTGGGCCGTGGGCGAGTGAGCAGGACCCAGCACCTCCCCACGCCTCTGGGGAGCAGGGGCAGTGCAGGGGGATCAGGGTGGCACTGGAAAGGGCAGGGCTGGAGCAGCCCCTGCATGCGGGCCACAGGGGTTAACTCGGGGGAGCCCATCTCCTGTCCCCCACCAGGGAACTGAGGCACAGCCAAGTGCACGGAGGGGCTATTTTGGGAGCTGGCAGGAGGTGAAGTCACCGGGGCTGTGCCCAGGGAGTGAATGCTCCGTGGGGCTGTGGGGTCCCAGCGGGCAGGGTGGAGAGCCTGGCTGGGGGGGTGACAGTCACCCCTGTCCCCTGCCCGCTGGGCTGTAGGGACACGGCGGCTTCCACACCCTCCAAAAACAGGGGAACCCCCTGGATGATGTGCATGGAAGAAAATCCCCATGGTCTTCCCCTGGGGAGGTCAGAGGAGGGGGTGTCATAGGGCGACCGTGCCCCACTCCTGCCCCGGGGAGCCCTGCAGAGAGCCTTGGGGACAGGCGGGTCCCCAGGGTGTCACACAGCCCCCCTTCACCCCCCTCACAGGCCCCGTGGGGGTGCCCCCCGCCTCTTACCTTCTCCCTTTGCTCACTCCACCCCGGCTGGACGAGCCCAGCCAAGAAAAGGGGCAAAATCCAGGCGCTGCGGGAGCAGCCCCCCATGGTGGGGCGCAGGGTGAGGGGTGCTGGCACCCCTCTGACAGCCCGGGGCCAGCGGCGGGGACCAGCGCTGCTGTCGCCTGCTGTCACCTCCGAGCCCGGCGGCC
>NW_021940620.1:5363328-5369289 GCF_001715985.3 Manacus vitellinus | reverse complement strand
GGGCTGGGGGTCGGGGGGGGAGTGTCCCCCAGTGGTTGCAACGGCAGAGCTGGGGAAAGTTGATCCTGCTTCTCTCCCTGGTGCCCAGTAAATTAGAGTATTGTTGGAAGCAGCCCTGGAGGAAGGTTCCTCCTGGGGGGGGCTGTTCTGGGGCTCGGGGGCTGTGGCTCCACGCTGACCCTGCTGCGGTCAAGGGCAGGGCACCACTGTCCCTTAGCCCTTGGTGTCCCCAGGGACAGGAGTTTCCAGGGTCCTGTTTGCATAGGCAAGGAACGCAAATGTTTACCCTGGGCTGTCTCCAAGGAAAATATCCCTGGTGAGGTGTAAATTCCTTGAAATCCCCCAACAAAACCATTTGATGGGAGAATTAACTGGATAGGAAACTGTGGTTTGGGGTGGGGGCTGGTGTGGGATGCAGGGCAGGATGGGGTGGCAGTGGGTGAGCCCTGGGGGGACCAGGAGTGGCAGTAGGAGGTTTGGCTTTACAAAAAAGCAGAGCCACGATGGTGTCAGCGAGCCAGCTGCTGGAGATGCCACGAGGGAAGGGGAGCGAGGACGTGGGTTAAGAGGAGGCTGGGAGCAATCTCCCAATACATGTTTTTCACCGGAAGGAACACCATGTCCTTGGAAAGGCTGATATTGTCTGGCTCCAAATGCAGCCTCAGATGATGTGGGAGGGCTGGGAGTGGGGTGCATCCTTCAGGCACCCAGGGAACCTGTGGAGTAGGGCAGCTGTGGGTTCCTCCGCCACTGGCAGCATTCCCAAAAGCTTTAAACCTGCACTGCTACTGGAGAAGTGCCTTAGCCCTGCCCTGGCATGGGGTGTGGAGTGTTTCCCCAGGTTCAGACAAACCCCCAAGATGCTCATCTGCTGCCTGGAGATTGCCCAGAGCCCATCACAAGGTGCCAACAGCCAGGCTGGCCACAGGGATGCTCCAGTTGACCCTCATGGATGTGGGGGAGTGAGGCAGCTCTTTGCCAAAACCGGGGAACCTGTAGGAGCCATTATTAGGGGTTTGACCCTCCCCAGCCACCTCCCAGGCTCTGGGTAGATTTTGGGCCACAGGGCCATGGGGCTCAGCTCCTGGCCAACAAGCTGCTTGCACCTCTCTGCATCCTGCAGCCCACAGGGACCAATGTGAGCCTGGCATAGTGCCCTGCTCCCCAGCCAGCTCACACTGCTGAGCCTGACCAGGGCTTGAGCCACCTCCTGGGACAGAGCTGGGACAGACCTGAGGAGCTGTTCGGGGCTGTGCTCCCTGCTCCACTAGCTCCCACCATGGGAACAGCCACCCACTTCTAGTTATGTCCCCTAATTGCCTGCACAGGGCTTTGGTGGCTTTCTCCTGGTTAATAAGGACTTGGTGGCTGGGGGAGCAGTGTGGCTTGTGCAGTGGTGGCACCGTGTGGTTGTGTCCCTTCCATGTGTCCCTGATCCCTGCCATGCACAGGGAAAGGCTGAGCTACTTCAGAACTGAGTTTTCCTGAAACCAAAATAAAAATAAGGGACCTCTTTCTCCAAGTCCCCTCTCCTTGGGTGCTGGTGCCAAATCATCCTTGGTGGAGGTGGGGGATGGAGGAGTACTTAATGAGCCACAGCCAATGGACACCCTCTCTGTCACTGAGCTTCCACAGCAGCCTGGGTATGTCACCCAGTGTCCCCACCATGCTCTGCCTTGCCATGCCCAGGCTGCATGGCAGAGCTGAGGGTGCCAGGGGCTCCAGCAACACCATCTGAGGGCAGTGTGTCACTCTACCCTGCAGGACTGGGGTCCCCCACCCCCAGTGGCAGGCGGGCTGGCCGGGCTGACCCTCGCAAGAACCTCCTTCCCTGGTTGTTTTTCCACCAGAGCTGGGCAGGAGCCAGCCCCCGCCTGCTGCAGATGTTTGGCAGGAGTTCGGGGCGAGAGGCCAGGCACTTCCAGCCCCGTGGCCACCACACTGCTGCTGCCACCAGCCTCCCTGGCTGTCCCCGAGCTGCGTGCCAGGGGCTGCAGAGACCTTGTGCCAGGCTGCAGGGTCACAGCTGAGCACAGAAAGCGTGAAAGCAGAGGTGGGGACCATGTACTGCTGCTGACTGAACTTGTCCCAGAACTGACCAAGCAGTTTCTGCCATACAGAGTGACAGGCCAGCAGTGTGCCAGGGTGGTAGCGGTGAGCTTGAGCAGCAGCAGGCAGCACTGCCCTGGCTCGCAGCAGTGCAGCTTCCCTTTGGCAGCCTGACATGGCATCAGTCCCAGGGCAGCCTCTGAACTTTTGTTCTAGGTGTGCAATGGGAGGCAAAAGCAGAACAAGCTCTGCCAGGCGAGAGGCCCCAGATCTTCGGGCACGAGGCCTCCACACGCTGCCAGCCCGCAGCTCGCCCAGCCCTCGCCACCCTGCCCCAGCCCATGTGCTCCCGCACCCTGCCCTGGTTCCGTGGCAGCCTCCCTGCTGGGCATGGTGCCCAGCACCTTTTGGAGTAAGGACCCCCCTCCCTGAGTGCTCTCGCAGCCCCCCAGGCTTTGGTCCGGTTGCTGCCCCCTCCCCATTGCCATCCCTTCCTCTTCCAGGGTAAGATTTGTCCCCCTGCAGAAATGCCACTGACTCAATTTCCCCCCCTTCCCACCGCAAAGGGGGACTGTCCAAAGGCAAGGTGAGAGCCAAAATCCCCCATCCCCTGCTCCCTGCCAGGGTTGCCCCATCCTCGTCCCCCAGCAGCAGCCCCCATGAGCCAGCAGCCAGCTCCTGCCACACTCCAGCACCTCTAGGAAAGTATCCCAGTGGGTGCTGAATCACCTCAGCGCCTGCATCGTGCCTGCTTGCCACAGTGTCTGCTTCTCAAAAGGCAGGAAAAGGCTTTTTTCCTTGGCAAAACACCACATAAACACTGCCTCTGAGCTCCAGCACTGTTCAGGCACTGAAGCCAGGGCTGCAGAAGGATTTGCTTATCTTACTCCATCCTGGAGGAGGAATTTCCGACTCAAATGTGTTGGAAATTCAGTCTATATCCATTCTCCCCTATCTCCATTTAAAAAATGTCCTGGTTTCTCCCTGCTTTCCCCCAGCTGCCATTTCACTTCGTGTTTGTTGTTGTTACAGGCAAACCCCTCTTTCCAAGGCCTTTCCTGGAAATGTTTGCCACAGACTTGAAACTTTCCAGAAAACTCATACCATGAAAGGAAACCTCTCACATCCCTTGGCTGCTCCAAGGGGCACACGGAGGTGGGAGCAGGCACCGGGCATGGTTACATGGACAGGGAGGGGGGGGGAGGTGTTTCATGCTTTCCCTCGTGTTTTGCTCCAAACCAGGCTTCCTTCTCAAACCATTCCAATGTTTGTGGCTTCTTCCCTATTCCTCTCATAGCGAAGCTGCTCAGCTCACGTTCCTGGTGCCAGATGCCGCTGGCCATCCCCACAGTGTCCCCAGGGAAGCAATGCTGGGGTGGGGCACGGTGGGGGGGGAGAAGCAGAGCTGGGGCTGTTCCCACCCTACACGTCCGTAATGTCTTCCAGCTGCTGCCGCACCGTGCCAGCACGGGAGGGAGAGAGGAGGAACAACAGGAAAATAACTCTGGTTATTTGCCTCAAATTCTGCAACTTGAGAGGGAAAGGGAGAGTCAACAGCTCAAAACAGAAATTTGTTTCTGGGCTGGGCAAGGAATACACGTCCCTTTCCTCCCGGCACAACCACAGCCCGTGGCTGCAGCACAGGCATTTCCTCTGCTCACAGGGGTCTGTGCTGGGCTCCCTTCCTGGGGTGGGAGGTGTTTGCCCAAGGTCCTACTTCCCCGGGAATCGCCTGCCCCTCTAGCCCCAACCCATATCAGATGCCAGCTGCCATGGATCAAGCCACACAAGATGAGACAGGATTTGAACACTGCAGGGCTGGTTGCTCTTTCCAGCAGAGAAAATGGGATTTGAACAATTCCCACCAGCACCACCGTAGTGTTTCCCCACATCCCTGACTCATCCTGTTACTTGAGACCTCTCCTGCCATGAGTCACCAGGACACCGTTTCAGCCCCAGGACTGCTCCTGCCCCACTGACCCCGGCACGAGGCTGGTGTTGGGGAAGCGATGCTGGTCACCAGAGTGGGAGGAAAGCAGCCATCACCGCTGTCAGAAAGTCCTGAGGGATCCTTCCTGCTGTCTGACAACCATTGCCCAATTGAAGTTTGCCCTCCCAGAGCGTGGAGCTGGGCTGGCAGTGTGCCTCGCATAGGGCTGCGGCCTCCAGGCTCCATGGCCAGACAGAACCCCAGCACCTTGAGCCAAAACAGCGCAGGAGGTCTCTGTGCAGGACCACAGAGAGGGCTTCTGGAGAGGCTGCAAAGTATCTCAAATCCTGTGCACAGGCACCCAGACACCACCCGTGGTGTGAACAGAGCCACACGACATGCTCATGTGTAGGTTAAAAGTCCATTTATTTCACAACAAAGAGCAGTGCAAGAACTTACATGATCCCCTGCCACTGACTGGGCACAAAGCTGCTCCTCCCACTTTACCTGCCCAGGTGAGAGGTGCACAGATCCCCAGTGGGGCCGGTGTGTTGGGTGAACAATGAGGGCTCTCGCTATTGGGAGTGGGGAGCACAGCCAGCGTGCAGGCAGACAGGCTGGCAGGAGCTGCACACACTCCTCTGCCCTGCGAGACCCAGAGGAACCAAGAGCCCCATAAGATTTTCCTACAATTTCAGCAGATAATGGATAGAGGAGAAGCCAGTGCCAGCTGCACGTCTGCTGTGCAGCCAGGACGGGCTCTGTCACCGATGCTTTCAGCCAAGCCTTCAAACTTGCAACCAGAAGCCACATCCATCTTGCTTTGACCCTTTTTTCCAAACACCCTGAGAGCTGGGACTCCAAAGAAGAAATAACTTTGTCGGACATTTCCACTCCTTGCTGCTTGCCTGGAAGGAGATGGGAACACCAGTGAAGGCAAGACTAGCCTTCCTGCCTCATGGCAGCAAGTTGTTTCTAGCTGGACACATCCACAAAGTCATCCACTTTGCTCTCCCGCTGCTGCCTGTGCTGCCACCTCCCCCGTGGTCCCCGTGAGCTCGGTGGGCAACAGGAGGCAGTGAGTTCACCCAGCGAGAGCCTGGTGCCAGCACAGGGGCAGGCATCCGAGTGCTGGCCCACCCCGGCTCCTGCCCGTCTCTCCAGCTCTCAGGGTGCCCCACTGGGCTCTGCGGGGTCCCTGGCACAGGGTCCCATGGCCGCAGCCCCCTGCCCGGCCGTGCCCCAGTGCCCACACCTCACACGATGCCGTTGCGCGTGGGGTGAGTTCGCACACGGTAGATGATGACGGCAGTGGCCGGGCAGAGCACCAGCGCCGTCATCACCAGGATGGTGGCCAGGATGATCAAGACGATGACCCAGACGTCCAGGATGTGCTTGGGAAGGGCGGCAGGACCTGTGAGTTCCAGGAGGTCCATCCTGCAAGGGAGAGGCAGGGGGGTGATGGGGCAGCCCCCTCCATCCCTCCCACAGCCAGAACCCCTGCGCTGCTCTGAGCAACCCGCTGCTCTCTCCAAGCTGTGGCCAGGTCCTGCTTTCACCTTGGGCTCCTCTGAGAGCCTTTGGTAAAGGCTCCTTCAATTAGCCCCAGGATTTACAGCGTGCTTTGAAAGCACTGGATGAAAGCCTAGAGAAAAACTTCCGTATTAATTGCTACCGTTGTTAAAGGAGCTGAAAAAGCAAAACCATAACAGGGCATCCCGCTGGTCACTCACCGGTGGGTCATCGCGTGGGGAAATGGTGGGGTCAGGTCAGCCAGAGCCCCCCTCCCTCCTGGGGAGCCTCCTCTGTGTGTGTCCCCACACCTGTACTCCGTGCTGGGTCACGGAGTTAACAGCTCAATGGGGCGGAGGGGCCAGAGAGCGGGGACCCCCCTCCACAGGGACCGCGGCTGTGTCCCCGTCCCGCTCCTGTACCCTGGGGGTGGGGGACACGATGCCGTGGAGAAGAGGCGTCAGCTGCCT
>NW_021940620.1:5290539-5362942 GCF_001715985.3 Manacus vitellinus | reverse complement strand
CAGGACATTTTTTCTCACCAGGCTAAAGCAAGGTCACATTCCACCTCATCCCAGCCAGGACGGGGTCCCACCGGGGGAGACCATCTGGAGCCGAACCCGAAGGTGTCAGGTCGGCACCGTGGGAACATTTAACTTCTTAGCCCTTAACAAAGGGTTCTCCCCTGCCCCGTCCTGCTCCTGCCACAGCAGGGCTCACAGGTCTCACCTGCCCCCGAGGCCCGGGGGAGGCGCTCCCCAGGGATCCGGGCAGGGTGATTTACAGAGACAGGGAACAGCGTTTCCACTGCCCACTGGAACATTCTGCTCCGTCCGTGATGCCGAATGGCGAAAGCAGAGGTGGGATGCTCTGATTTTCCTGCTGGGACACCAGCTCAGTGTCACACACAGTGGGACCTACGCACTGCATCCTTCACTCCTGCTTCTTCCCAGGGAAACCTGCTGGATTCCCAGTGGTGGAAACCCCCTACCCACATGCTCTCAGACCCCCCTGGCCTTCAGGCACCTTCCTGGGCCCACAGCACAGGCAGAGAGCCTCCTCCCTGCCTTCCCAGCTGCTGCTGTTGGATAAAGAGCACGTGGGGGTTTTATCTCGAGCTGTGGCAGATCCTCATGGACAGGGGTTTCCTCCGGAGCTGCCAGTGGTGGGCAGAGGGCAGGGACTGACTCCAGGTGCTGTGCAGGGATGAACACAGGGGTGGGAATGAGGGATCCATGCCACAGTCCAGGCTGTGACTGGTGCTTGGTCGGGGTATCCAAGAGCAAACTGGGGGTGGTTTGCTGATGGAAGATCTGCCCACACAGCACAGCATCCACAGACTTCACACTTTCCTGCTGATCCCACGACATGGGAATGTTTGTTCTTGTCAGGACCCCGTCTTAGCGGCCATGAGACTGAAGAGAAACCACCTTTGGGGTGTGGAATATTTAGCACTGCATCCAGCTCTGGGGGCCCCAGCATAGGAAGGATGTGGAGCTGCTGGAGTGAGTTCAGAGGCAGCCGCAAAGATGCTCCACGGGCTGGAGCCCCTCTGCCCTGGAGACAGGCTGGGAGAGCTGGGGGTGTTCAGTTGGAGAACAGAAGGCTCTGGAAAGACCTTAGAGCCCCTTCCAGTGCCTAAAGGGGCCCCAAGAGAGCTGGAGAGGGACTTTGGACAAGGGATGGAGGGACGAGAAAAGGGTGAACGGCTTCCCACTGTCAGAGGGTAGGATTAGATGGAATATTGAGAAGGAATTCTTGGCTATGAGGGTGGCGGGGGGCTGGCACAGGTTGCCTGGAGGAGCTGTGGCTGCCCCACCTCTGTTCCTGCCGGGTTTGGAGGCCCCGGATCCCCAGGATGTCCCTGCACCGGGGTCCCCCCGGGACGCCCCGCCCGGCCGGGCACGTGGCCAGGGCGGCGCGCTGACGTCATTCTCAGGCGCGCTAACGTCAGGCGGCGGCGGCGCGGCGGAGCCCGCCCGCTCTCAAGATGGCGTCGCTGCTGCAGTCGGAGCGGTGTGTACCTGGTGCGCGGCGAGAAGGAGCCTGCGGGCACCGCTGCCGCAAGCTGTCTTGCGCTAACTGGCAGCGAGCCCGCCTCGCTCGAGTGCGTCCCTCGCATGGAGGTAAACGGCGTCCCCCGCAGCGCCGCGCCGCGCACCGGGCGGGACCGGGCGGGACCGGGCGGGACCGGGCGGGACGATGCGCGCAGAACGTGGTACCGATTGGGTGGCTCTCCCGCCGCTCACTCGCTTTCTGCCTTCCTATTGGTCGGTGGCGCTTCTAGGGGGTGGGCGCAACGCTGCCTGGGGTGCGACGATTGGCCGTGGGTGATGGGTGGGGCGGTGCTTCACTTTGGTTTGGCTGTGCCGCCTGTCCGTCGGCGGAGCTCGGGCTGTGATTGGCCGAGGCCAGCGCACAGGGGCAGCTCCCCCTCGTGAGGGAGGTGCCCCTCCCTAAGCCTTGGTCGAGGGGAGCGGGGACCCCCCAAAACCACTGTGAGACCAGTCTGAGGCAACGAGGGCCCCCCAAAACCTTTGTGGGACTGGTCTGGGGCACCAGGGCCTCCCTACCCCTCTGCGGGGCCCCACCGGGAGGGTCAAGACCCCCCCTCCCACACACATCCCCGTCGGGCCCGGCCAGGGAGAGGCAGGGACCCCCCCACGCACACCACTCCACATTATTTTACAGTGTGATTTCTGCTGTGGAGGCTTTGTGGCTTCACAAACTGTCATAGTCAAACCGGTAGAATTGATTTTGTGGAAGCCTGGTTGAACTAAGAAACTGTGATAGATTTGGAAAGCCTTGAAAGAATGACTGTGCAGCCCTGATCTCAGAAGAGGAGTCTTTAAGGAAAGGTTGAGGCCTCTGAACAGCAGATTTGTCACCAGGCTGCATCCATGATGGATTTACTGTGGTGTGAGGAGTGTAGTCATTGTGCATGTCCATGTTTAATAATCAGTTTGAATTCCTCTTCAAGAAGGGGCCCCCAGTCTTGCTGGTGTTGTTTTAATTGACAAAATTCGATGTGACAGCAGACAGATAAAAAGTGTTCTGAATTGTACATAAATCTGAGCAGTGCAACGGCAAGGACAGAATAAATGTAGGTGTAAGTAGAAAATAACACGTTAAAACCTGTGGTTCAAGCTGCAGAATGAAATTCTGGTAGCTGCTAAAGGCTGAATTTTGCTCACTTACAAGGTGGAGTAATTTAATCCATTCTGATTTAAGAAGCCTTCTGATTCATGTTATTAAAGAACAAAATCAGGCTGAAACAGGCTAAGATTTTGAATACCATAAAATGCCTCAAGCCTTCCCTGGCTGCACCAGGGATTGCCAGACACGAATCCCTGTTGAATCATGTGGCAGGTGCCATGTGCTGTCTGGTGTGCCAGGTAACACTTGTGATGTGACTGCCTTCTCCTTCAGGTGGACTCCCACTATTGCCCCAGCTGCCTGGAAAACATGCCTTCAGCTGAAGCCAAGCTGAAAAAGAATAGGTAAGGTTGCTTTTGCTTATATTTTCATCAAGGCTCCCTATATTTTAAACAGCTCCTTCCTTAGCACCTGACGTGTCTGTCTGAAACTCTTCAAAAATTACATCGGTGCTTTTTACCATTGAGTCTGTTTTGGGGAATAAATCATTGCCATGATCTATCAGGTGCTGTTCATGGATTTTTTTCATTTTTTTTGTGATGACTTGTTTCATAATACAAAGAGGTTTTTATTATCCCTCGGTGTTTCTCACTGTTGCCATTCTGAAGTTGACTCTGAACCCCTCCTGTTCCCCCGATGGCTCTGGTGACCTTTTTCCCTTGAGGAAAAGGTCGGTTGGTTTAATGTTGATCTGGTTGTTGAGAGCTTTTCCCTCAGCCTGGGAGCCTTCTCAGAGCACTGTGTGGTTGTCTGCAGGTGTGCCAACTGCTTTGACTGCCCCTGCTGCATGCACACCCTCTCCACCCGTGCCACGAGCATCCCCGCCCCGCTCCCCGACGACCCGGCCAAGACCACCATGAAGAAAGCCTATTACCTGGCCTGTGGGTTCTGCCGCTGGACTTCCCGGGATGTCGGGATGGCAGACAAGTCTGTAGGTAAGGGACAGTCAGAAACAGAACTGAGTTACAGCAGGAGCCCAGTTTGTGTTTTGAAGGTGACAGATAATCACATTAGCTCCTGACTGTACTATAGGTTTAGGATCTGCCTAGGGTTGGAGTCACAGTTAGAAATTCACAGGAAAGTGGTTTGTTGCTGAAGTCTCCTCTGAAGAGCTGAGTTAGTGGCATGTGTGACCCACTTCCATGTTCTTGTTACCTGACTAGTGAGAAAACTGTCAAACGAGGGGCTGTGTTAGTGCTCTCTCCCCACAGCCGAGGTCTTGTTTGTGTGCTCTCAGAGCCTTTGAAGCTACTCAGTCTGACAGCATAAACATGTAATTTATTTTCCATCACTTTTGTGCACCTTGACTTATTCTGGAGTTGCTAGTCAGTGTTTGTACTTGTTTTTTCTCTTCACAATAGCACAAAGTTTTCATCTATTTTTGGTATGTAAGATGAACAGAAAATATCTGTCAGGCTCCAGAAACGGGGCTGAGTAGGCCAAGCAGATTCTCTGACTTCCAGTGTTGATGTAACTGAAGACTGGGAGCTGGAAATGCAGAGACAGTGGCAGCCAGTAACAAGACACACACATAAAGTCATGTACCTGCTGGTAAAATGACTCCTAGCTGCTGTCCTGAGTGTCTGTCAAACAGCACTTGTTTAAAAACACAATATAAAAGCTGCCAAAGCTCCTTTAGCCCTAAACTGCCTGTGAAAAGCTTTAAGAGGTGGATATTTGTACAGGCATGAACTTAAAGAATTGCAGTGGCAAGTGTAGCAAAAATAGGCAGTGTCATATTTTATGAGTAACACTGAGATAGTTGAGTGTGGGGTGTGATGGAGTCTGGAAATCTCCCGTGGACTTTGTTTTTTCTGTTTCCTCCTGCAGCGAGTGGTGGTTGGCAGGAGCCGGAGAATCCTCACACACAGAGGGTGAGTGAGCAGGAAGGCCGTGCTTGGGCTGAGATGGATCAGCCAGAAAGAGCTGTTAGAGGTGTCAGGCCCTCTCAATCACTTTTTCTGCATCTATATAATCCTTCAGATACCAGTTCCAGTTCCTAATCTCCACCTTGACTGAATTCAATGGAGGGAAGGCCTCTTAGAGGCTCCCCTGAGGATATCGCAGTATAAAATCTCCTTTTGAGAAGAAACTCAGCTGAAAACATCCTATCTAATAGTGTTGTTAAAACACCACCGGTGAATATGCTGAGTATGTATGTGAGAAAAAGCTGTTTTCCAATCAAGAGTGTGTCTAGGATCTGGAAAACACAGCTGCACCTTTAACACCCTTCCCTGTCACCCGTTAGGGCTCCACTCTAAATGTGACCAGCCTCGGGGAGGGGGGAAAAGATGCTAAAGATGCTGTTTGCTCCACTAATCCAGATTGCTGGATTTTGGCCACGTGACATTACTCTGTCTGGTCACGGAAAATCCATGAATGAGGTCTCAGTTGCTGAATTGCAAAGTGAGAACTGGGAAACTGCTCTCCAACGCACATCATTCCCAAGGGAGGGTCAGTTTGTCACCCAGGCCGTGGGTTAAGACATGTTAAGACACACAGACTTGTTTAAGTGTATCCTTCGCAATACAGCAGGTAGTGGGAACTGAGTGAAACAAGTAGCAGCGACCCCAGCTACTTCACAAGCGAACACTGCAGCTGACCCGACGTTGCTCCCCTTACACTGGGTGCCTGTTCCTTTCCATCCCTGCAGATTAACAAACTGGTTGAGTACTACCAGCAGTTGGCTCAGAAGGAGAAGATCGAGCGGGACCGGAAGAAGCTGGTGCGACGCCGAAACTACGTGCCCCTGGCCTTTTCGGTGAGCTGGGTGTGCTGCCCCCTCAGAGCAGCAAAAGTGACGGGCAGCAGCCTCAGCGTGGAAAATTAGATAGTTGGGAGCACAGCAGGCCTGCCCAGCTTTTTTCAGTTGAGGACAACATGAAGAAAATGAGGGCTTCTTTAGGGACGAGTAGTTTTACACCCATTGCCCCTCTCTTTCTGGTAGTCCTCTCTGTCAGTGCCAGGAGGGTTTACGCTTGCCATACCAAGGAATATGTTCTCCAGCAGTGAAATGCAGTGCAACTGCAGCCACAATGCCAGTGGCAGCTCTTTCTCAGGACAGTTCATTCCACAGCTCAGTGACAGATAGATCAGCATTGTCTGGCACTTCCTCTGCATGAAATCTCGACTGATATTAACCTTAAGACTTGGTTGTGGCTTGAATGACTTGTTTATTGTAACTGGCAGGTAAACGCTTACTTTGTTTAGCTGAGTGACTGCATTTGCTTGCTACTTCTTGATTAACTGTGCTTGCTCTGTGCCCTTGCTTGTGTCTTATGGCTGCATTTTTTGTCTCCGTTGCTACCTGCTGCTATTTTGGGGGCTCTCCACAGCAACACACTATACACGTAGTGGTAAGTCTTTTCACAGTTTCTGCTGGTGTTAAAGCTCTCATGGTACCAACTGAAGGGGAGTAGCAGACTGTACACCTTGCCTCAGGGCCTCTGGCTTGGGTGTGCCTAGAACAAACACAAGTGAAGGCTAACTTGTTAAGAGGGTAAAAGTTGTAACAAAACTATTTTTTGTTAGTTTAGAAACAGGGCAGTGTCTTCGGGTAAGTAATGTACACTTGAAAACCAGTCCTTTACCTAGCTTGGCTGAGTCAAGTACCACAAACATGAGTCATCTCAGCCTTGAAAAATCACTAGAGTAGGCTGATGCTCACATTTCTCGTTTCGTGAGAATTCAGGTTTTCAGTCCTGCCCACAAGGCAGATATCTGCCTCCAAGCACCCTGTGTACAGCTCAGCTCTAGAAAGCTGAGAAGTAGCTCAGCCACTCCTTCTGAGGCACGTGTAGGTAATGAGACTTGTAGGAGTTTGAATCTTCCAGCTGCTTCTAGTAGTGCTACGGAGCATTTCAGATGGATGCATAGCCACGTCAACCCAGTTCTTTTGGCAGCTGAGCTCTTGTTCTACACTACTTGTCATGGAGTTGCTCTGAAGAGAAGATCAGGGAAAATGTGTCAGTAGTGCAGGCTGGTGATGTAAGTAAGGAGCAAAAGCTTTATAAGCAGTAGCCACACACATCCATCTTTCCCTGTCTGCAGTGCAGTGGGAATTGTTTTCTCCTTAATAACAATTTAAGCAGAAGAAAGTATCTTGGGAAGCAGTGAACACCTTTTCCTTTTGCTTTCCTTTGCTTATCCCCCCATGCTTGTCATGCAGCTCAAAGGATGAGTTTGCAGCAGGGTTTTTGTCCTGGTAGGAAGCAGACCTGAAGCTGACAGTTCCTTCTTTCCTTGTAGGACAAATATGGCCTTGGAACCAGGCTTCAGCGCCAGAGGCCCGGAGCGCCCATCAGTGCCCTCGCTGGACTCTCGTGAGTCTCAGGGTTGGGGTTACCTTTTGGGGAGGGATTGGAGGTGTAGGCAAGAGAGCAGTACAGCAACTTTAGAAAGATGATGGACATGTTAGCAGGTAGCAGTGAGAGCAGATGTTGGAGAGACATCAAGTCCTCGTGCATCTCTGTGCAGCAGCACCAGATGTGTTGCTCTCTCTCCATAGGAACAAGTGACTGCTCACACCCTTGTGCAGTTGTTGTCTTACAATCTCACTCTCACTGCCTTCTGTGCTGGAATGCAGTTACTGTGGTTGCTGTCAGAGCACACATGCCATATTTTATGACCAAGTTGTCCCTTATTTTGCTTCAGCCTGAAAGAAGGAGAAGACCAGAAGGAGATCAAGATCGAGCCAGCTGATGCAGTGGAAGAAGTGGAGCCTCTTCCTGAGGATTACTATACAAGACCAATCAATCTGACAGAAGGTAACACCTTAGTATACTGTCACTTTTTGCCCTTACATTTTATAACATAGGCAGTGCCTACAAACGTGTCTATGAAGTTCCTAATGACCCAAGCTTCTGGTAATTTTTATACTGGAATTGAAACTGTGGGAAATGTGTGACCTTTTAAATGGTAATTTTGAATGCAACTTCAGCTTCATGTTGTATGTGGAAAGCTCAGAGCCAGATGCTTCAGGCCTCTGAAGGGTTGTTTTATTCTCTTGCTGACCATAATTTCTGTGTGTGTGAAGCATCAACTTTTGGATGGAGAAAAGAGCTGACATCCTTTTTCAAATAATAGCAGGAACTAAGGAAATAACTGAGCTGCTGGGGAGCTGGAACCAAAACCAGGCTGTTGAGTAACAATTGCACATTGCTTTGACATCAGCTTGGAACAGCTTGTGTATGCTTGCCAGTTGTTTACCTGACTCATGATTTAATCCACAAATACCATAAATTGATCAGTGACACTTGGAGTAAGCAAGATAAACCAGCAGGTACAGGAGCAATGTGGGCTTCCAGCTGAGGTGGCTCCACATAGGGCAGATGTTCTGGGTAGGTCTGCAGGCCTACAAAGTCTGCCAATATCAATTAATTAATGAAAGCTTTATGGGAAGGAGTAGATCATCTTGGTCTCCTTTTGCCATGAGACTGTCCTTACTGTGAGGATTTACTGCTGGTGAAGAAGACAACTTCCATGGTGAGGGAAAGGCTGCCAGGTGGCTCACTGCCTCTTAAGCACTGGGAACAGCGAGGAGCCTATTTTTTGGGAGAAACCCATGGGAGATTTTGGCTGCTGGGACTTCCTTGCCTTGGGAACTATGTTGTCACTAATTTTATGTGTGAGTCTGAGTTACACAAACCCCTTGCTAAGCTGTGTATTGTACTCATGCAGCACCCAGCTGTGAGGGTAACAAAGCTGTGAAACTCATTTGCCCTTGCAGGGGAAAGAACTATGTTCTAGATGACTGCAAAACTCTGTTTCCATCCCAGCTCAGCTTTGAAGAGAGATCAGTCCCTTGTTTCTCCTGAGCTGGCACTGATGTTGCTCTCATGTTACTGTGCCCGGTCAGGGCAGCCCTTTATGCAGCTCTTACCTTTCTATTCATTGCTAGAAACAGTGGCAGTTGAGAGTGGCTTCTGAATTATGTGGTGCAGGTGAAATTAAATTTGTTAGAGATGGTGGCATGTCTGCACACAGTGCGAGGTGCATATGTAGAGTCTAATCTAGCTCGAGTTTCAGCACCTGAGACATTTCTTGGTCTTGCTTTCTGTGGTGCTCCCAGTGACGACTCTGCGTCAGCGTCTGCTGCAGCCTGACTTCCAGCCCATCTGCGCTTCCCAGCTCTACCCACGTCACAAACACCTCCTGATCAAACGCTCGCTGCGCTGCCGGGTAGGGAACTCGGGACAAAACCCTGCCTTTTCCAGGCTCTCAGAACTTGGGTGGTGGGAAATGGGCTGTGTATTTCTCTTTTAAAAGAAACTGCTCACGTGGGTCTGGTTGTTGAATGTTCTCAGCCAAATTACTGAAAACAGCACTAGGAGGTGAGGGAGTCTGTCACATGTCTGATGTGATGAAGATTGTGAAAGGGGGACAAAAATATACAAAGATGGGTTTGTGCTAGTGCTCTGCCTAGCCAAGGAGTTGGAGAAGGCTGCCAGTTCAGTCAGAAATAAAAAAAAATCTACTGTTTCTAAAGACAAAAGTCAGCAAAGAAAATATTAGGGAGAGGCAGTGCAGAATACAGAAGATGTCCATAGAGTGGAGGCAGAAAGAAGGTATTTAAGACAATAAAAGCAGAGAACTGGGAAGTGAAGACAGGAAAGAGTTAAATCCAAGTTCTGCTATTGACTTACTATAGGGTTTTTACTACATGATTTGTTTTCTCAGTAATACAGGGATATTTATCTAGTTCCCAAAGTAATAGACCAATATTCTTATAAGTTTAAGATGCAGAGTGCTTTGCAAATGCAGAATATTTTCTCAGAAATAAGTGATTGAGTGATCCTGTATTTGAAGAGTAGCCTCTGAGGAGATCAGGAGTTCCAGCTATTTGGTTTTTTTATTGGATTCTGGAGCATAAGTCTGAGGGCTTACAGGTATTTGTGCCTTCTTCCTTCTACAGTCAGTGTCCAGGTGTTTTTAAGACAAATTTCAAGTCTTGTGTTTCTGAGATTGCACTGGTAGTGCAGGATATGACATTTTTGGAGTATCAGTAAGTGAGCACCGTGATGGCTCCATGCACCTGAGGTAGTTTTTATATGTGCTGTGCTGGTGGACGGTGCCTGTGGCTCTGATTCTTCAGTGTGTGACTGCACACTCTCTTCTGGTGCTGACTAAAATATCTTTGTCTCTAGAAATGTGAACATAACCTGAGCAAACCAGAATTTAATCCAACCTCTATCAAATTCAAGATCCAGCTGGTTGCTGTGTAAGTAAGATATGGGGACTGGGGACAGCAGCTTAGTTAATGCCTTCTATTTGTTTGTTGTTGGTTTTTTTTTGGTGCTCTTGCTTTGACCTCTTGTAGAATTGTGTCGTCTCTTATCATGGTGTAATCACCTTTTAAAATACAGTTACCTTATCTGCGAAAGGTTTGCTTCCTGATCTAGTAATGATTTCAGCAGTTTGACAAAACCACTGCATGCTGTGCCTGCCCCACACAGTAGCAGAGGTCTCTAGGATTAGGCTTGTACAGCAGCAGGGCACTTTATTTTTCCTCTTAATGTAAGCCAAGCTCTGATAGCTCTAATACCTCCCTCTGCTTCAGGAGGCGAGTTATAGACAGCAACACAGTCCCTTATGGTCCTTTGCTTTGTTATTTTTGTAGTAACTACATCCCTGAAGTGAGAATCATGTCTATTCCCAACCTGCGCTACATGAAGGTCAGTAGCTTTTCCAGAAATGTCTTAGGGTGAGACACAGCGGGGAGCTGTGAATGTGGGATCTTTTTGGAAGGTGACACCGTGTGATGTTGTTCCCTAAGGGTTCCACTCAGTTTGGAGGGTGCAGGGTTTAGGGGAGTGGTCAGAGGAACACTGCCTGTACTTGTCACTCTGCAGCAGTAGATTACTGTGCAGTGTGACATCTGGCCTCACAAGCACTTGCCAATATCTGATGAATAAAAGGTGTGGAGTTGAGATCTTGGCTAGATTCCAAAAATACGTATTTCTTATATTAAGGAAGAGCGTTGCATGGCATTGGTGCCTTTCTTACAGACTGGGGGTGGTTGCTGTCCATCCCTTGAGAGGATATGATGCAGTTTTTGAAGGCGTTGATTGGTCACGGAAGATGGAGGTGCTAACAATAACAATGAATTTTAGCACAATTGCTTCTTGAATTGTGATTCCTGAATCTCCTCAGGAGAGCCAAGTCCTTCTGACTCTGACCAATCCTGTGGAGAACGTCACACATGTCACACTGCTGGAGTGTGAGGAGGGAGACCCTGACAACATCAACAGCACTGCCAAGGTACTGTACCCTCCTGCTGTGTGAGCCCAAGCCTCTTCCAAGGCTTACTACTCCCATTTGTCCTTCCACAGGCCACACTTTTCATATGTCCTTCAGCCCCTGCTGAGTGTGTTGCATTTCCTTCCTTGAAGCTTAAATGACTGTCACCAATGTAAACAGCAGCTCATAAAGTATTTTGAAATTGTTTCTTCACTGAGATCCAGAACCCAAGGGAGAAATTAATGATTTCACTGGCAGGGTGGTAATAAAGTGGTCCTAGAGCAGAGGAAAGCCGAGGATGAATCACTTTTCTGTTAAACTGTAGTTAAGCAGCCCTCAAAAGGGGAAGGCCCTCTCCTGCTTGCAGTGTAGCTGGTGATCAGTGCTGAAAGGCCTCTTTCTCTCCCTGCTCTGTTTCAGGTATCTGTTCCTCCCAAGGAGCTTATTCTGGCTGGCAAAGATGCTGCGGCAGAATATGATGAGCTGGCAGAGCCTCAAGACTTCCAGGATGACCCTGAGTGAGTGTTGTCTGTCCTGTGGGGATCATCTTCCTTAAAAACTTCGAGTAACTCACTCTCCTCTTTGTCTTCAGTGTGTTTTGCTTCCCCCTCAGAGCATTGTTCCTCTCTGAACAATGGTTTGAGAACTTGGCTGACCCAGTGTTCCTCTGTGTTCCGCCTTGCAGCGTTATTGCCTTCAGAAAAGCCAATAAGGTGGGAGTTTTCATCAAGGTCACCCCGCAGAAAGAAGAGGGCGAAGTGACCGTGAGCTTCAAGATGAAGCACGAGTTCAGAAACCTCACTGCTCCCATCCGGCCCAACGAGGAAGGCGATCACTCCTCGGAGGTCATCTGGCTCACCCACCACGTGGAGCTCAGCCTCGGCCCCGTGCTCCCGTAGAGGCTCCCAACGCTTGCTCCCTGACGGCTGGCGCAGGATGGACCGGCACACTGAGAAAGCACCTGCTGGAAGGTTCTGCCAGAGCTCCTTTGTGATGTGTGGGTGTGCCACAGGCCCCGGCCGGCCGCAAGGAGGGTGCTGAGGGTGCTGTGGTTTGGGATAGTTTGTTCTCTCTCCCCTTGTCGTAGTGCCCTAACTAACAACCACTCCTCTTCCCCTCACTGCTACAGGCTAGTTTAACTTGCAGCACGTGTCAGAGCACAGAGAAAGGTCTCGCTTTCTCCAGGTTTGCGCTGAGTTTGGCTCTATCAACAGATAATTTTGGCTAAATTTGGATTTATCCACAGAAAAGAACCCATACCGTTTTTTCCTGATGTTCCATGCTCTGTAATGAACAACTTCTCTTTCACCCAGAACTATGCCCTTCCCAAACCAACATTTTAAGAGGTGGCTGTGTCTGCTGCATTACTGGCAAGTTACTGGCAGCAGCACAATGTTTTCTTTTGGTTTTCTGCTTCCTTGTAGGATACCTTAACTGTGGGGCACTGGGATGTACAGCCCTACCCCTCTGGCATATGTAGCTTGCTTAGCTGAGGTGGCAGATCTGTTTTCACAAAGGAGTTGATGAGTTTGCCTTTAAACTTTAAACATAGTGTACTGTAGTGTTCATGGATTTGACTGGCAACCGAGCCTGCTGTCGGCCTGCTGGGCCTCAGGTGGATGTGGCAGCATGATACACTGCAAGCTGGGAATTCAGGTGCTGCTGCATCTCTTGACTGAGGCAGGAATGCTCTGGAGAGGCTGCCTGACAGTCTTCAGCTCCGTAAGTTGTTAGGGATCATAGTTATCAGGGTGTGAAACCTGGAGAGTTAAGATTAGTTCTGGTAATTGTAAACCCACAAAGGTGTTTTTTGGGTTCATCCTCTGTGTTTTTCTAGTTAGGGTGGGTGTGAGGGAGGTGTAAAGGTGGAAAGTCTTTATTTGTTAACTGCACACACTGTACTACAAGGTCACTTACCTGGTGTGTAATTTGGCTGCAGCCCAGACTAAAATGGGTGGTTAAGAGCTGTGTATCCAGGACACTGCATAACCAGATGGCTAATGCAGGCAGGTGAGATGGTTCTTCCTGCAGAGCATTCCCACTTCAGTTATTGACCTTAGTTAAACATATCTGATGGGCTTTGATGTGCTGCTCTGCTGGGAAAGGCTTGAGTGCCAGCCAGCCATGGCTGTGTCACTCCAGATGCTCATGCCATGGCTCTGCCAGCCTGGATCTGCAGATCCTGTGCGTGGGAAGGCAGGATGAGGCTACCTGCTCCCCACAGGTGGTGGTGCAGCACCCAAAACATTTCCCTTAGCGCAAGAAACCTGCCGTGGTGTGTGAGAGGGACTCCCACCCCACAGCCCCGATCCTGGGCAGGTCTCAAAGCAGTGAGGCATCACGTTTACAAGTTGTAACTTTGTGTAGGTTACACACAGACGTACAGCATGAGTTTGAGACTTGTAGTTAGTAGTTAATGTATAGCGCTAGTGCCTGCTGCGGCTTCACCTGTCCAGATAACAAAGCACTGCACCTCTGGCCGCAACTTCTCCTGTTCAGTAGCCAAAACAGCTGCTACACTTGCGACACGACTACGGAAAAGCCGAGCTAGTGGCTGGCCCAGGGCTTGAGCCGTGCCTGGGGCTGGTGGCCATTGTCCCCCTGGTGCTGGCCTGGGGTTTGCTGCAGGCCAACACAACCTGCGCCCCTATCACTACAAACACAAGGTGCATTGAGTTGCGCTGTTCTGAGCGGCCTGATGAGCTCGGCGAGTTGTTTTCCCCCCTCCCCGTAGGTGCTGTAGGCGGTAGGAAAGGTGTCTCGGTGCGTCCCTGCCTCTGTCCCCGCTCCCCGACAAGGCGCCTGTTGCCTTATGCTTGACGTCGTGTAGTGACCTTCAATAAAACACAACGTGGCTCTCGGATTCTTTGCGCTGGTTCTTTATAATTTAATTATTTAAACAAAACAAAAAAGCGAAGCTTCCCCCCCCCGCCCCCCGTGTTTTCCCGATGGTCCGCCGGTCCCCCCCGTGCCGGTGGTCTCGCCCGGAGCGCGGTGGCGGCAGCGGCGGCGGAAGTGGCGTCAGTTCCGGCGGGGCCCGGCCGGCAGCGGGGCGGGCGCCATGTCCACATCGCTGGGCTCCAACACCTACAACCGGCAGAACTGGAGGGACGCGGTGAGCGGGGGGAGCCGGGGCACGCGGGGAAGGCGGGAGGAGCGGGACCGGGGGGGCTTGCGCTGCCAGGAGGCCGCCAGGCGAGGGGAGCGCGGGGAGGAGGCGCCGGGACCGGCCCTGGGCACCCGCGACCCCCGACCTGCGGTGCCGCGGCTCCCGAGCCCTCCGTACGGCAAAGGGACGGTGCTGCTCCCTACGGTCGGTGGGAGGGGGAGCTCTCGGTGCTCTCTGCCACCACGGGGGCTGAACCGGGCCCCTCGTGTGCTCTCTGGAGCCGAGGCCTCTCCTCTCAGGCTATGCTGAGGGATAACGGGGCGGCGCCACCTCCTCGGGTCCGGGCGCTCACAGGGTCAGATCTTAAGAATATGCTTTTTTTTGTTTGTGTGCTCTAAGTTCTACATCAAGCTACAGCAGCCAGCAGATCGCGATTCTTGAATAATTTGAGCCTGGGCGGTGGCTTGCAGTTCTCCTGATGTCTCTGAATCTTTTTGCGTTTTTCAGTCAGTGTGATGAGTTTAACTCAGTAGCATTTTTCAGAGTGCGACTTGAATGCTGTTGTGATGGCAGAGTTTGTTATAAATTCCCGATTTTCTTCTTGCTCCCCGCAGGACTTCCCTATCCTGTGCCAGACATGTCTTGGAGAAAACCCCTACATTCGGATGGTATGTTCCTTTTGGACCCTGCAGTCCTTCCCTCTGTGTTGGACTCTAAAACTGTGGGGTCTGGGGACTGAAGTAGGGCTGGGTGCAGGAGGGGGTGCTGAGTTGGACACACACACCTGAGCATCTGGTTCTGCACAACAGGACTTGGTTCCAGCCGTTGTTGGTATGTGGTGTCATGGTTAGGGGTGTGATATAAGAGCAAATCAATCAAAAAGGAGAGGAAGATGACGTAGTCCAGTGTCTGGAGTGCAGGAAAGAGTAGAACATGAAGCTTTAATGCTTCATGTGAACTGTGACGTGGAGAGCTGTGAGCTACTGAAACACTAAGTAACACAATTCCTAAAATATGACGAACATGCACTACTAAAATTAAATTAAAGCTGACTTGTGAAGGTAATTTAAATCCCTGTTTGTTTTCCTTGGTTTCCTCTGTGCAGGGTGAGTCAGTCCATGTTATGTTGCTTTTCTCTGCTCAACCCACTTGTGTGTGACCTACACTGACACGATCTCCTTCACATTTCTGTGCCACCAAGTTTGCTGAGAGAGACTGGGATATTTTTATGAAACACAACCTTAATGCTGGTATAGGTGATATATCAAAACCAGGTTGTTTTCACGGACATATTTCATGTAACATCATCTTTCCTGAAAAATAGCTCTTATTACTCCTTTTCATTCCTATCTTTCATCAGTGCAGGGGTGGGACTTACAATACTCTGTTTTTAATGAATGTTTCTAAACCAGAAGTGGATTGAGAGTATTTTAGAATTAACTTCTTTGTCTTGTTGACCTTCCAAGGTGTAAGCCCAAAACATGGGGGTGGATGAGTGTAAATGCAGCATAATTATGAAAAAAACCACTGTGTTATAACATCAATGATATGTTTTCTGTTGAACTGATGATATTTCATGTTTTCTTTTATTACTTTTTATTACATTTCAGACCAAAGAAAAATATGGAAAAGAATGCAAGGTATGTTTGTGTCTTTTGAAAAAAGAATGTCTAAATTGGTGCAGATCTAGGAATAATATGTTTTAATGATTAAAAACCTGTCAGCTTCAGAAAAGCACTTATCTGGGTTAACAACTTAAAATATTTATGTAACTACATAAATTTTTAGGTCAGTCTACTGTGCTTTGTTAAACAAAGTCAGTTGGTCTTAAAATAGCAAAATTTTTGAGCAAATCCTAAGTCTGTCTAAATCTTCATGTTTATCAGAATGAGGGTTTGTGAATACTGTTGTACTGTATTTGAAGGTATTTCAGCATTTTAAATGATTTCATGTTTTCTTGTGCAGGTCTTTTGTTTTTACTCAGAAATGCATAAATACCTGGAGTTTAGGGTTAGCTCTGCGTATGTTACTCATGGCTATGTGGTGATTTGTGTTAATTATTTAAGAAATAAGCCACATTTATTTCTGAGAGAGCAAGAAATAGTGTTGACTGGACTGAGGGAAATCAAAGGAATTTTTTGCCCTTTTACCAGTTCTCTTCTGAAGCAGAGAGAAGGCATGTGTTGAAATCTGTACAGATTGAGATTGTATCCACATACTCGGGCTGTACATGCAGCAGAAGCAGATGTGTCATTCCATGACATAAGAGAGAGCAGTAGTCTTTTTCTGGACCAAAGGTCTCATAACCTCTCCCAGGGTTGCTGCTGTGCTGGTACCTCATGTAATTCATCTCTGGTAGCTCTACACTGACATCTCCTGGAATGAAGGAGAATTTCTGTGTCCTTTGAGTAGATCTGTGCTCAGGCTATTGTAATAAATTAAAAAAAAAAAAAAACAAGGAAAAAAAACTTCCCTAAAACTTTCTCCTGTCTAAATAAAGCACCAAATAGAAAACTGAGAACCAAACAGAAAACCGAGCTCTGTGTCTTAGCACTAAGATGGAGAAGTTGTACTTACGGTTTAAAGAGATTAGACGAATTTGGAGTTTTCAGTTTCCGTGCAAGAAGCAGAACAGTCACTGTGGAGAGAGAAACAAGGGTCACCTTTCTGTGTCCCAGATTTGTGCCAGGCCTTTCACCGTGTTCCGCTGGTGCCCCGGGGTGCGGATGCGCTTCAAGAAGACCGAAGTGTGCCAGACATGCAGCAAGCTGAAGAACGTCTGCCAGACCTGCCTGCTTGACCTGGAATATGGTGTGTACCCAAAAATGTAAACCAAGAGAAGGAGCTGGCCTCTGAAATGTAAAATTGGTGAAATGTCTTTAAATTTGTGTGTGTATTTGGCACTGGGCAGTCTTGGAGAGGAACAAGTCTTGGCGATCACATCTGCAGCAGATGAATTACCTCTGGCCAGTGCAGGTTGCAGAAATAACTATTTCTGCTCTTTCAGCTTGTGCTTCATATGGATTTGTTGGGGTTTTATTGTTTCATTCCAGGTTTGCCTATCCAAGTCCGAGATGCAGGACTCTCCCTTAAGGATGAAATGCCCAAATCTGACGTCAACAAAGAATACTATACCCAGAACATGGAGCGAGAGGTAAGATAGTTACAGTCATGCTCTTGGCGTGACTGTGGATGGGGAGGAAAGGGGAGCAATGACCCAGCTTCTCTTAAAACCTTTTGCTTGCTCTGGTTCTGTGCATTAGTGTTCAGTGCTGGTATATACATAATTGTTTGTGTTTTACCTGCTGTTTAGATAGCCAATTCTGATGGCACTAGACCTGTTGGTGCACTAGGAAAAGCTACTTCTACCAGCGACATGCTGCTGAAGCTGGCCCGAACCACTCCGTACTACAAACGCAACCGTCCTCACATCTGCTCCTTCTGGGTGAAGGGAGAGTGCAAGAGAGGGGAGGAGTGTCCCTACAGGTACAGATACATCTTAAACAGTTAATCTGTTCACCACAGCTACCTTGGGGCTCAAAGAACCCGAGATCTTCCAGTGGGCAGGAGACTCAACACTGTGATTGGGCTCAGGGTGAAACTTGTATCCAGCGCCAGTAAATGAAGCTCTGTGGTGGCATATTTGTTAGTGAGCCACTGACTGCAGGGTTTGCCAAAGCAGTGACTGCAGCTCTCCTCTTGTGTAGTTCATTTTTCCCCTTCGTGGCGTCAGTCCCCTCAACCAGAGATCTTTGTGTTTGAACAAGAGGCCATTTGAAATCCAGCTCTTGTGTTTTGTGGGGCTCGAATGTTGAGCTGTCAGAAGTGCCATTCATTCAGAACTTGAGGCAGTCCTGGCTGCAGTTCAAGTTCTCAGGGCTTTTTGTTCCATTTTGGCGTGTTTATGTGGACAGGGTTAAGGATATAAGTGACCCGAGGGCTTGAGAAGGGAAGGTGGCAGCTACAGCCATTTTAATCCATGCAGCTGTCACTGGTGTTATAAAATGCTTTGCTTGCTGAACCTTAGGCATGAGAAACCTACAGATCCAGACGATCCTCTGGCTGACCAGAACATCAAAGATCGTTACTATGGAATTAATGATCCCGTGGCTGATAAACTGCTGAAACGAGCATCAACCATGCCTCGTCTAGACCCCCCCGAAGACAAGACTATTACTACACTGTATGTTGGAGGGCTTGGAGATACCATTTCTGAATCGGATCTCAGGTGTGTTGGTGAATTATATATTGCCCTTGCCTTTTTGTTTGACACTTTGGTATCTGCTTATCTTCCAGTGAGGAAATCTCTCTTGCAAGGAACAAAAATAAACCTGGTTTTCAGTTTTCCTTAATGGGGAACTGGTTGGTGGGCAAGTGCAGGGGAGTGCCAGCTTGTTGGAGAACAGATTAAACAGGCACATTTCAAATGCTTTGATTTAAAATTTATTTCTTCAAACATGAATCATCCTTCTGAGCTGTTGGGCATACTGTGCAACCCTTTTTACGAGGAAGTCCTGTAGCCTCTAGCTAGCTGCTAAGAGAAGCTTCAGAGCTTTTATTGCTCCATAATTGCACAGAGAGGCAATAATGATTAATCGATCGATTATTAATTTCTAATGATCAGTTTGAACTGGGGATGGAGAAGAGAAAGCATACCTATTCTACCTGCTCTGCTCTGTACCCTGTGACTAGGAGGAGAGGGGTATCATCATGATTTTTCCCTTCCCCCCGCAGAAATCACTTCTACCAGTTCGGGGAGATCCGGACGATAACGGTGGTGCAGAGGCAGCAGTGTGCGTTCATCCAGTTTGCTACCCGCCAGGCTGCAGAGGTGGCTGCTGAGAAATCCTTCAACAAGCTCATTGTCAACGGTCGCAGGCTCAATGTCAAGTGGGGAAGGTGAGTGTGGGGGGAGGAAACCAGGAGGATACTGCCACAAGGTTCTGCTCCCAGTTTCTGTAGTCTTGATAAGCAGGATTGGATATTATGGTGGAGTAGATATTTGATTGGTAAATAGTTGGGGTCCTCTTACAGCTTGGCTTTGTTTCTGCAGCGGGATGTGGGTTGGAGATGACACAAATAGTGTAAGAGATTTCCTGGCTGAGGGTTATGGATGGGTTTCTGTAGTTTTGCTCCTAGTCCATCTCCTGTAAGCACTGTTTGCACACTTTGTACCACCTGTCTCTGATGTTGTGAGTCTTTCATCTTTGGCCTGAAACAATGGGTCTGGATTAGATAAGGTGAAACTACCGTGTTACAAATATTTCCTTATCCCGCTTTTTCTCATCCTTGTTCTCAAACTTTTGTCTGTTTCCCAGATCCCAGGCAGCAAGAGGAAAAGAAAAGGACAAGGAAGGTACTACAGAATCCGGGATAAAGCTGGAGCCAGTTCCGGGACTTCCTGGTGGTAAGGGAGTTGTTTTCATCTCTGAAACACTTAATGCTGACCTGCTTCCATGAGTGAGGCTAGTGTTAAATTTCTGGGAGCAGTGACAGTTCGGGATGGTAGAGGCAGTGGTGAGCAGAGCAGTTGTAGTAGCTTTGCAGCAGATCCAGCTGGGATGGGAGATGAGCTTTGTTTAGAAGCAAATCCTGGATGAAAAGAGAGTTCTTTGTGTGATGAATGAAAACTTAAAGCTCTGTTCAAGGTACTTAGGTCTGAGACACTGGCAGCCCATGCTCTTAATGTTTTCCTAATTCACTGAGCGTTGTATGATGGAAAAAGCAAAGCTGGTTTTGGGTGAAGAAAACCAGTGACTGGAGTTTCAGGGCAGTCCTGCTCTCACTGTTCAAAGGTGTGATGGTAGCAGCAGTTTGCCCTTACGAAAGCACGGATTGTGCCCCCTCTCTGAAGGAGACACCTCTGCTTGTCTTGCATCTCCATAACCACTATGTGCTTTTTCTGCAGCTCTCCCCCCTCCTCCAGCTGCAGAAGAGGAGGCTTCTGCAAATTACTTCAACCTACCTCCAAGTGGCCCCTCAGCTGTGGTGAACATTGCCCTGCCACCTCCCCCTGGCATCGCTCCACCACCACCTCCAGGTACTTGTGTTTCCCCCTCTAGTGGGGGTGTGGAACTCGGTGTTAGATGGTCTGTTCCTCCTTGCCTGGCCATGCTACAACTGATGCATGCCCTGAGCTGATTTTCCTCATCCCTGATCACACAGGGTCAACTGATGATCTAAACTGAGCTGTCAGCACAGTTTAATTAAACTGAGCTGCCTGTTGTGGTAGGTATTCACTTGCAAATTCCCAGGCATGGAGATCCCCATCGCTGGTACTGAGACCTACTCAGTGCTTTTGCTGGCTGTGTAAATGCCACATTAACCCTAACTTCAAAAGGTAATTTTGCAGCTAGTTGACTGCCAGCCTGTTTTTGGCTCTCTGTATATATCTATCCAGAGTTCCTTTTTTTTTTTTAATGGAACGTTGGACTCTTGTGGGTATATTTTCTCTGCTGCACGGTTGAATAGAAAACATTTAGATGGGCGTTACAGACATCTGCCCAGTCGCCCCACCAGCTTTTATCTGTGAGTAAGGATGTGTGTTGGGTAGGGATTGCCCCCAGTTGTACTGAAAAGAGGGAAGGAGTTTTTGGGGAGGTGGGAGATGAGCACATTTGTGAGGCACAGCTGTGAGCCAGCTGTTCTGTCGGCGCTTTGAAGCAGCGGAACATACGCATTGGGTTTTCTGCTGCTTTGCCTGAAGCTGCCAATTTTATTCCTGCAGGTTTTGGACCACACATGTTCCACGCCATGGGGCCCCCACCTCCCTTCATGAGAGCCCCAGGCCCCATCCACTACCCATCCCAGGACCCCCAGAGGATGGGTGCCCACGCGGGAAAGCACAGCAGCCCCTAGCACGTCCTGCCACCCTCATCCTTGAAGTAAATGTTATTTTCTAGTTACCATGGTAGCACCATATGTTGAGCTGTGGGTGAGCTAGAGACGCCTTATTCCCCTGCTTGCAGCCACAGGGCAAGCTGAGCTCCGTGTCTCCGCTAGCTAATCGGATTGTTGGTATGTCCCAGGTCTTTCTTTAAGTGTTGGGGGGGGTGGGGGTCAGACAGGGGGGTTGTCTGTGGGTCTGGGGTACCAGAATTACAGTGCTATCTGTGTATCCCATTGGCACACTTTTGAAATAAACTTCTGGAAAAACAAAACCAAACCCTTTTCAAGCCCGTTTGATGTCCTCAGTCTGAACATTGTGGACTGTTTAAATGTAACCAGAGACTCTTCTCTGTCAGGTAACTAATGATGTGCTAATCTAATGAGGTGTTAAACCAGGACTGAATAAGAGCTGAAAAACAAGCTCATCAGATGATGTTGTTGCCACAGGCAAACCCATGGCTTTGCCTTACACAGAGTTTTCCTCCCTCCTTTTTCCTGACTTCTGGCTTTGAAAAAAAGACAAGAAAACAAAACCTTTTTTGATGCATCACTTCTAATCCTGCTCATCCTGAGCGAGACAAGTGCTGGGTCAGCAGAGCAGCCCTCGGGCAGTGCAGGCATGACGTGGAGTGACAGGTCAGCAGTTGCCCAATTTAGCCAGGTGACAGCCCCCTCAGTGGCCCCACAGGCTGGGCTGTGTTGCTGACAGCTGCAGGGGAGGGCACTGTGCAGCCACAGCTGCTCTGGGGGAGATTTGGGGCTTTCGAGGCCCTTGGTGCAGTGTCTTAAGCTGTGAGAAGGGTCCCACTTCATCCTGCTTTTCCTTCTGTGCTCCCACTGTAGTGCTTGGCCAGGAGTGACTGCATCCTGCATGAAGCCTGCTGCTGAGTAAGGTCTGTGTACATGTGGCTGGAGGATTTTAGATTTATCTGTGTGTCAGCTGCTTTTGTGCAGTGGATCTGTGGAAATCTTTCTGTAAAGCAAAACGTGATGGGGCTTGTTCTGAGGCTTCATTTGCTTGTTTCAAAAAAAGTACATTAAAATATTTGAATTTTTCACCACTGTGCTTAGACCCTGCTTCCTGGAGTGCAATGTCTGGGGACTTTGTCTGATTTTTATGTGGCTGCTCCCACAGCCAAGATGCAGTGTGGGCAAGGACAGCATGTCTGCTTTTGGTTTCATGTGCTGTCCTTTATGGTGACAGAGTCCCATGATGGACTGCCAGGCTGTTGGAGGGGATGTGCACCATGGACTGGCTTTCTCTGGAGAAAGCTGGGCTTTGGGCATGGGTGATTAGTTCAGCTTTTGTCAGGGAAGAGCCATTTCAGGGCAGTGTTGGGCAGCAGAGGCTGCTGGTGGATAGGAAAGGGCTGTGGCTTTTGCCACTGCTCTGGCCCCAAGACTCCACAGCCAGGGCCTGTGAGTGCTGTGCAGACACGTCTCAAATGCAAGAGGCTTTACATCATCACTATTTATTTATTATTTCCAGTTCCCTGGGGTTACATGGCTTCTGCAGATGATGGACAAAGAGGAGAGAGGTGGAACTGGAACAGGGCAGCAGTTGAGCATCACAGATCCCCAGATCAATGGGCTGTTGTTAGCCGCAGGTCCCACTGTGTGTCACTGCTGAAAACGGTGTAATTGGATCCTCACTGCTGATTTTCACATTCCCAGAGAAGCCTGTGCTCTCTAGAGTCATGATCACGCTGCTTTTCCTTCCCTGTGGAACACCCTGGCAGGATCCTCAGACTGGTGTGGGTCCAGGCAGGACCTGATCCTTGTTAACCAACTACATGAAGCAAATCTGGCGTAAGTCACTCAGGGCTTAGATGTTCAAGCAAGGCATGCAAATAGCAGTAGAAAGGGGAAAATACCAGCTGCCAAGTGCTAGCCAGTGGAAAATACAGCACAATTTTCCAACTCCCACTGTTCCTCTCCCATCTATCCTGGTTGTGCTGTGTTGGTAAACAGGCAGATTCCCAGTTCCTCAATTTGTTTTGTTGTCCAGCCAAGCCCAAAGTAGCTGCTTTTAACATGCCAATGCCTCCAGTAACTTGTTTTGCTGCTGCTCTTCCATTATCACCTCCTCTCACCATCCTGACTGGAATGACAGATGCAGAGTTGTCCTGAAGATGGAATTTCTCTGCAAAAGCACCAGCTGTCAAAGCAGGTCTCTTGTGTCGGTGAAGACGCAGGGAGGGAGTTTGGTGTGTTGCAGCTGGTGGTGCTGTTTTCCACAAGGCAGGGCAGAGGACAGGCTGTATGAGGTGTTTTGTATGGGAGCTTGTGGGGATCTGCTTGATTAACAGCAAGAACTTGGCTGGCTGGCTTGGCGCTCACTGCCCTTGTGACCAGGGCTGCTGCAAGGGGAATTCAGAATGGTCCCAGACTCGAGCTCGGTCAAACCCCATCTGAAGATGACAACCCCGAGACCACTGGCTGAGCTTCCATGAGGGATACCTGCCCCCTCTCCCCCACCCTGCGAAGTGTGTCCGAGTCTAGCGAGGAAACCATCCGTGGTGGTGGGGAAGGAACAGCTACAGCTCTTCGCTCTCCGGCAGGATCCGCACCCAGCCTTGCGCCACGCGGTTGAAGTTGGGCCTGTGGGAAATCACCTCCAGCACGCTCAGGTTGTCCAGCTCTGCGGTGGGCAGAGAGAACAGCTCCCCAACCACCGCCCTGTCAAACGGGGCTGGGGTCCTGTGGCACAAGGAGAAGCAGACTTAGTCACAAGGGCATGCTGTGAAGGTGATAGAAAAAGTAGGTCTGGATTTACTGACTCTGAGCCCAGCACAGCCTAGCAATGTCTGTGGCAAATGACAACTCTCCTCCTCCTCCTCCCCAGAACACTGTTAGAGCCCCTGCCAGCCCAGCAAGGTGCTTCTCTGGTGCAGAGCCCACCTCAACTCAAGCTTTGGTGAGACTAGGGAGCAAGGCTCGGTGCCTGAGTGTGAATGGAAGTGTTCTGTACGTGGAAGGGCTTAGGTTCAGAGAGCAGTGACAAACCCCCTGGTCATTAGAAAGCGTCTCAATGTGTTCTGCAGAGGGCTGAGGCCGATGGCTGCTCCAGATCCCTGCAGCACATGTGCAGGCAAATGTGTCTCTCTTGGCCCTGGCTCCATCCTGCCTTTTGGGACGGCTTCTCGTGAACTATGACTAACAGGAGGAGCAGTGCGGGGGCAAGAGCTGTCATCCCTTCCTGGAGAAATGTGGAAAGGGACTGGAGAAGATTGTGCCAGCCCCCAAAAAGCCAAGAATGTTGGTTTTGGAGCAGCACATGGAGGCTGAGCTATCAGTGAGGCAAAGCTGGGAATGTTTGCTTTGGGAAGCACTGCTAGAACACGAGTAACGTGGCAGTGTTTTGCAACAGAGGAGAAATAAGAGGGGGAAAGGTAAAGTAGAGAGATTTGTTCTAGGAACTTTCTCTCTTCTGGGAAAAGATAGTCTTTGTCAAAGGTTGGTTTTCACTCTCAAGGCAGCAAGGTGGCCCCAGGTCTTTTCATCACAGCCTGAATGTTTAAAATTGGGAATAAATCAGTCTTTAACACAGTTGCTGTTGAAATGGTGGACTTGCCGTTGCCTTGTGACCCATGTGAGCTGGGATTCAACCAGCCTTAGGCAAGACCACTGGCTTTTTGATAGCCAATCTCTTCCAAAAGGCTTGTTTTTCTGTGGTTTGGTATTTGAACTGAGAAGTGATTTAAAAGCCAACAGCTTGGAAGATCATGAAAAGCCCAGTTAAAAGCAGATTGGCTCTCTGAATCTTCCTGCCTCAGTGAAGAATTAGAGGAGGTGGCGAGAGGCTTGGAGTTAAATTAGCATCCATCTGTATTAAATTACAGTTGAAGACTTTAAATAGAAAGGCAGCGTGTGAGAGAGGAGAAATGGTGCAGGGTAAAGCACTATTCAGAAACATGCCCTTGCTTCAGTCCCTGTCCATAAATAAATCCCAAGGCAGGAACATGGCTAAATGTTGAAATAAAAGAGCCAAGTGTCTGCAGCAGCTTTTCGTTCTCCCCCTGCAGCACCTCCTCGGCTGTAACTCCTCAAGGAGAGTCACATGGCAAAGCCCCAGGGCTGAGGGGGAGGAGATCAGCAAAGGGATGGTGGTGGCCAGGCTGATCTCTGGCTTTTGGGATGCCATTCCCATGTGGAGGGGTTGTGGCTCCCCACAGCCCCTTCTACCAGGTGCTCAAAGCACAGCAGTCGTGTGTCCCATGACACAAATCCAGCCCTGGTGTGGGCACAGCAGAGCTGCCCCCAGCACAGGCCCAGCACTGTGCCCATGGTCTGACAGGGAGCAGTGCTGTGTCCTACTGGGGAGCTCCACTGGGAACTTGAACGCTGTAAGGCAACTTTGGCCAGGCCACCAAGGCCCAAGTAATTCCATCCTCATGACAGAGGCTTTCAGCAAGGAGGACCCAGATTCCCTGGTTTGCAGATTCCCTGGGATGATGTTCAGTTTAAAAGTTCAGTTCTCATTATTCTACCATGGGCTGCTGGTGCTTTGCTACCACCAGATCTCCATCTCCTGGATCCCCACCGAGCACCTTTCCAGAAAGGAAACCTTCCTTGGCAGTCTCTGCTCCAGCCTTGACCCCAATGTATTTTGGAGGTGTGACGAGGCACCAGCTGTGCTCCATCAGAAGCAGCCACAGGGCACAGAGCTTGCCAGGCTGAGCCACTAGAAATCCCCTGGCCTGGAGGCTTCAATCCCAAGCAGGTGTTTGGAAGGAATCTGGTGACTTCTTTTAGCACTTTGTGGGATGATTAACCTTATACCCCCACCACTTCCAGCAGCTGCTTGGATACCTTAAGGAAATTAGGAGACTTGGCACTGTCTGTGTCATTCCTCCACCCAGCCCAGAGCTGAGCCCAGCTGGGAGCAGAAGTGATTCCTTCTCCAGGACCATGTGCATGAGAATTAGTCCTCACAAATTTCATCCCTGAGGTTAGCCAGTGAGATCAGACTGCTTAAGGCTGCGCAAACCCAGTGGTAGAGCTGAGAGGAGATCTGGGGAGCTGCTGGAGGCAGGGACCTTTGCAGGGAGCCACAGAGGAGCTCCTGAGCAGGAAAAGAGCATCCTGAGCCCTTGCTGTGCCCCTGTGGTGTATAGAGAGAGCACGGACCACTGTGTTTCCCTCACAGGATGTTGGATGCTTCTCAAGGCTGAAGGGCTTGAAGGGCTGGCCAGGTTGGTGGTGCCTGCCTGTTACCTGTTGAAGCTCCTGAAGTCCCACGCAGGGGGTCTCATGGGTGGCTGGTTCTTGCCATACACAGCATCATCCCTGTCACCAAAGAGCTCCTGCCACGGGCACCGGTAGCCCTTGGGGATGGCGGTGACGTTGAACTTCTCCGGGGGGATTTCTTTGAGGGGGCTCGAGTACCCTGTGCAGGGGGAGAGACAGCATGGGCTGCTGGGGCTGGGAACAGCCTGGCATTTGCATGGCCGTAGAGGACCTGCCTGCTGGGGCCAGGACTGCATATCTATAACATAAATATATATTTATATATTTGTATATGTACAAACTCTGGGGAAGGGTTTGGGACAGAACCCTCGGCAGGCAGCAGCTCGCTACCTCCAGCCCCACACTGCTGAGATCACAGCGGTGTCAGGTTTAGGGTGCAGGCAGGATTTATTTACCTGGGGCCAGAGCACTGGGGTTCAGGACTTTGCTCATATGCAAGACTTTCTCTGTCTTCTTGGGCACTTCTGGGGGGCCACCCTGGGGCGATGCTGCCACGTGGAGCTCGGAGTGATAATTCTGCTGGCCCTCGGCATTCTCCTCTGCCTGCGGGGGGGAGAGTCAACAGGCACAGGGCACTTCCCCTGCCCCCACTGGGACTTTGGAGGTGGCTGAAAGCACCTCAAAGCTCCCTCCATCTACTCACCGTCCCTTCATTCGCTGGATCTCCTTTCTCAGTGCGGTGTGAGCCCCCTGGCCCTGGGAGCTGCAGGAGGTAAGGAGAAGGGTTAGTGAGTGGATACTGAGCTCCTTGCTTGCCCATCTCCATGCCCAGCCCACCAAGCCATCTCTCCTCTCGCTTCATCTCAGCGTAGCAGCCGACTGTGGCTGCCCTGTGCAGAGACCCCCAGCCCTGCCAGGGATTGCTTCCCTGGAAAGGCTGCAAGAGCTGGGGAAGGGCTGTCTCAGACCCACCTCCCTGTAGCCACTGGGATGCTCAAAAATGAAGCGCTGCATCCGCCTCTGGCGCTGCTGGAAGAGCTGGGAGCCGCGGTTATTCCGCAGGGAGAGTTCCTCGATCATCAGGTCCTGTGTTGTGCTCATCTTCTTGCCCAAGTCCAGACGGGGCTCTGAGGAGGCCAGGAGAGAGCACAGCCACAGCTGAGGATGCTGCAGTGCTGGGGAGCCCCAAGCCCAGCACAGACAGTGTGTCCCCTCATCGGGGTCCCTGTTGCGTGGCTTAGTTGTGTCAGAGACTGGTGTTTCCTCAGTGTGAGGAACTATCAGGGAATTAGCTCAGCTCCAAAGGCTCAAACAGCCTCACTTGCCCCATGCATGGGTCAGTGGCCTCAACCAGAGCTGGGTCTGGCCCCTAGGCAGGGAGGGCAGCACTGCCCTGGGGCTGATGGCACCCCTGCACCCTCTTACCATCTGCAGGGCCCGGTTTCATGATGGTCATCACTTGCTGCCGTGCTCCTGGGGCAGCTCTGTGGCAGGGGGATGGATTCTGCCTGGCTGGAAGAGAGAGGCACCCCCAGAGTGACACCAAGCATGGGGACATGTCAGCCCCAGGCGTGCCACAGAGAGATGCCAGATTTCAGCTGAGCATCACCCCTGTCCAGCATCATCCCTGAGCATGTCCCCTCAACAGCATCATCCCTGAGCATCATCCCTGAGCACGTCCCCTCAACAGCATCATCCCTGAGCATCATCCTTAAGTATCTCCCTGCGCCGCTCTCCATTCCCTTCAACAGACATAGGGAATGTTCAAAGCATGTTGCCCCTCAGCCCCTGCCTGTCATGTTTCCTTTCTGCCTTTCTTTAGGGCAGAAAGTATCCTCAGCTCTATCCTTGCCCACAGTGAGCCAGTGTCCCTGTGCCCTGAGTGCCCCCGGAGCAGCACCTGCTGCCGCAGCCCACGGGGCCAGGGGGGCCCTGGCTGCCCCCCCCAACACCTCTGCCTTAGCAGAGCTATTTTCAGCTGTTCGCCCCAAGGGTGCAGGAGCTGTAACCCTGACCCTGCAGGGAGCTGGTGAGCCCAGCCAGTGGCGAAGAGGGGCACGGGACTACTGGGCTGGGTCGATCCTTTGTGGAGAGGCAGCTGGAAACCAGCCCTGTTGTCAGCCCCCCAGGCTGCCCACCTGCAGCAGCACAGGGCACTCGGCTCAGTAAATGGGAGCTGTTTGACCCCATTGAGTGCATCTGGTGTCCCTCACCTCAGGCTGATGCTGGGCAGTTTCCCCTAAGGGCCCTGGAGAGCAGAGGGTCCCCATGGGGCTGTGGGTGCCTGGCACGCAGCTCCCTGCCAGCCCTAAGCTCAGCTTTACCATCTGCACAGTGAGCCCCAGACCTGCGTCCCATCCTTCCCTCCACCCCACTCCAGGGAGACTGCACCCTGACCCCACAGTCGTGATGTCCCCACCACCAAGGCTGGGACGTCCCCAAGCCCTGTGCACCCACCCACCCACTGCCTCCCATGTGGGGACCTCACCTTCCCTACCTGGCCAGGGGATGCCCCAGATGCTGGGGAGTGAAGATGCTTCTCCTGCTGTGGAGGGTGATGAGACCAAAGCCAACCTGCAGCCACCAGTGCTTGGTGGCCCTGGGTGGCCCTTCACAGCAACCCCTGGGCTCCTGCCGCTCACCCCAACCCGTCCCGGGCTCCAGCCCAGATGCCAAGGTCCAACCACGGGACAGAAGTTATTTCTGGCTGAGAAAGGGGGCGGAGCAGGGCTGTGACCCTTGGGGACCGGGATGCCGTCACCCCAGCACGGGACAGGTCTGACCCACGGGGATGAGGATGCCATCACCCTGAAGTGGGGCTGTGACTCCTGGGGACCAGGACCTGTCACCCCAGCATGGAGCAGGGCTGACCCACGGGGATGGGGATGCTGTCACCTTGGCACGGAGCAGGGCTGACCCCTGGGGACAGGGGTGGTGGGCACATAGCAGCAGCAGGAGGTGGCCATGTGCCATGTGTTCCCAGGCCACCTTGGGGACAGATCAGAGCTAGGCTGGGTGGGATAAAGGCAGTTTATTTCTGAGCTGGGTATACAGCGGCATGGTGAAGGCAGGTTATGGTGACTGGTGGAGTGAGGGTGGGAGATATGTCCTGGGAGTGGGGGGCTGTGCTGCAGGAAGAACAGACTGCAGGGTGGAGGTACTCCAGGGAATAGGGATGGGCTGGCTCCAACAGTGTGTCCTGGGGAACAGGAAGGAGTGACTGGGGGTCCCTGAATGGGAACGTGTCCAAGCTCTGGCAGCCCAGATTCAAACTCTTTTCCAGTCCCGGTCTTATCAAGGTGTGGGGACACCAACTCATCCCCATGGGGACACTCTCCTGTGCTGACACCTCCTTCAAACCCTCTGCAACATGTACCACTTCCTTCAGCCCCCCACAGCCCCCCCATCTCTTCCCACCTGCCCTGGCTGCCACAGAGCCCATTGGTTCCTGTGTGTGCCTCCATCCTGCCAGGGTGCGGATGAGGATGGGGTGAACCTGGGGATGGGGACAGTGACAGGTACAGGATGGGGCTGTCCTTCTTTGTTTGGGGAGGACAGGAGGGCACCTATAAACAGTCCCCTTGATGTGGCAATAAATAACTTTGGCTCATTTTGGTCACCAGGGAAGGAAGGATTTGGGAGAATTTCTTTGAGAAGGAGTCTAAAGTAAAAAAAAAAAAAAAAAAAAGCAATGAAGAACTGGGGAGATGGAATAAAAAATTAACTTTTCCTCCCCAGAATCTGTTTTCAGTTGAAACTGGATAGTTCTGGAGGCTGGGAGAAGGAACCCGGTCATGGCACACTGCCCATCCCTGCTGGATATGGTGGCTGTGCCACCCCAGCAAAGCAGAGCTGCAGTGACACCCCAGGGTAACACCTGGGAGCTGGGGACAAGGAGCTCACAGGGGACCACCGAGCCCATCCCACCCTGGCTATGTGGGAGGGGGCTGGCTGGTGGGCAGGGGCTGCTGAGGGAGGGGGCTGGCTCTCCCCACTGCCTGCTCCTGCGTGCTGATCACGCAGTCCTGCCCAGAAAGGTTAGGGTGGTAAAAATAGAGCAGGGCCACGGGATGGCGGGCGAGCAGGAGGCACCTGACCCTGCTGGCACACCGAGGGGCTGCGGCAGCTCCGCAGGGACACTGGTTTTTGGGGACCTCAGCCCCGAGGGTTGGGGTGTTCCTGGTGTGGGGGGTCAGCGGGTGGCATCACCCAGGCTGACAGGTCCAGGAAGGGGCTGGCTCGGCTGGGGCTGGCTCATCTAGGAGGTGCAAGGGGCCCCCGAGGGCAGACCCCCCGTCTTCAGCCGCAGGCTGCCGGTCCAGCCCCGGGGACAGAGGTTGAAGCTGTGGATTCCCGGGCTCTTGGTCCCCGAGTCTTCGGAGTCGAGGGAGACGTCCGAGTCTGTCGGGGACCGGGAGGTGCAGCGCTTGGCTGGGCATCGCCCGCCCACCACGGGGGATGGCAGGGGGCTCTTGGGGATGGGGGACAGCCTGGAGACGGGGCAGGAGGACGTGCTGGGTGGTAGCAGGAGCCGGCGACCCTCTGCCCAGGCGGCTCGGGGCATGCCGGGGGAGGCACAGACTGGGGCTGCCTGCCCGGGGCGATCGCAAGGGGCTTTTGTGGGTGGGCGAGGGCTGCCAGGCTCCCCAGCACGCTGCTGGCAGCCTGCAGTGCGGCGCTTGGGCCCCAGCCGGGGGGACTGGGGCAGGCTGGGGGGGCCGGGGAGATGGGGGTGAAGGGCCGGGAGCCCTCCAGCCCCACGGCTTTGGGAGAGGAGCTCTTCCTGCGGGCAGCGTTGATGATGTTCCTGGCGAGCCGCGCTTGCATCTGCCGGCTGGCCCGGGGGTCCGCGTCCTGCCGCAGCGGGGACAGGGACCTCTCGCTCCATGGAGGTGACATGGGAGGTCCCTCATCCAGTTCGGGCACCGAGGCCGGGCTGGCCCAGCCGTCCAGGCTGCCCGGGCGCCGTGCCAGCCGGGGCGTCCAAGTGGGCGATGCAGGGAGGGACGACCGCCTGTCCTGGAGAGGGACAGAGAGCGGGTTAGTGACCCCCACTCGGGGGAACGCAGGGACAGAGCAGGGGGACAGCGGCAGGAGGGGTGCCAGGGTAAGAGTCACGCTGGCTCAGCCCCACAGGAGCTGGGGATGCCTCCTCGTGCATTGCACCCCTGCAAGGGCTCCCCAAAACGCATTTGACTCTTCACCCCCTTGCCTGTCAAGGAGGTCGGGGCAGGCTGAGCCTGCCATTAATCCTCCTTGCCCAAAATACGTCCCAGGCCCTCTCACTACCTGCAGCTTCCTAAAGCCTCCCTCTGGGGGATGCTCTGAGATCCCAGGTGTCCATTGCCCAGCACTGCTCCCCAGACGGCAGAAAAGAGAAGAGTCAGGTGTGACAGCGCAGAGAGTGTATTCAGAAAGAGGGGGAAAAAAGAAAAATGCAGGAGAAATAAAAGCACAGTCAAAAGGCAACTTGGCACCATGGGGAGAGTGGTGGGAGTGAGGGATGGGCAGAGGCACGGCTGGACCAAGAGCCCCAGGCTGAGCATCACCCAGCAGCCCTGCCCTCACCACCCTCCTCATCCCAGCACATCCTTGCTTCCAGCCATGCCACACAGCACCACCCACCCCAGCTCCAGCACTGAGCCCAGGGAGGGACAGGCACTCCACAGTGTCCCTTGTCCTGGCACCACAGGACTTTACTGTTCCCGAGGGATGCAGCTCTTCCTCCACAGTGAGGAAGCAAATGAGGACAGATCCTGAAGGAGCAGCAGAAGAGCCAGGAGCAGGCACAGTGAGGTGGAAAGGTGGGGTGTCCCCTCCAGGTTTGCTTTGGTAGGAGGCCGAGAGGAGCCGCAGGACAGAGGGGATGCAGATGAGCAGGCAGAGCTCTGAGCGCTGGAAAGGCGGGAGGTGAGGAAAGGAGGGAGCCAGAGGTGCGATGCTCTGTACAGTTTCCAGACGAGAGAAGAGAGAAAGCACCGTCAGCCCCCTGGCAGCACAGGCAGGCTCCTGATGGCTGTTTGGGATCCTGTGGGCTCTATGCCCCAACTCCTGCTGCCTCCCTGGGGCTGCTCAGCTCCCATTTCACTGGGGGCTCAGCAGTGCCTTCCACCCACTATCCCAGCACTGCAGCCTCCCAGCCACTTCTTTTTTCTATTTCCTTTTCTTTTTACCCCCTTTTTTTTGCGGTTGGTTTGGCTTTTGGTGCTCCCATGAGCAGTTAGGGAAGACTCAGCCTACGACCCCTGTGTTTTTCTCTCTGCCACCACTACTTGTAATAAAAAGAAGGCTTCCACACCTGGGGCTCGATGCCGGCATTCCTGGTGGAGTAGGAGGGCCGGGGTGCCTGGAAGCCTGCCTTCCCCCGGGGCGGCAGCAGGCGGCATGGGGAGGCCAGGAGCACCTCAGCCGGGGCTCCGGGACTGGCACGGCTCTCGTGAGCCAGGGGCAGAGCCCCGGCAGTGCCAGGGAAGGGGCTGGAGGTGGTCTGGCCAGCACTGGGCACGACAGGGGGATGCCAAACAGGGGAAGGAGGCAATGGAGAGGTCGGGCAGGAGGCTTGCTGGGGGTAGGGGTAGGCGTCTGGAAGAGAGGGTCTGGGTGGAGGCATCTCTTGGGGCATGGACCTTGACGGCCCCTTAGATGGGGAGAGGATGAAGAGAGAGGACTGGAGCTGGTAGGGTTGGTGCTTGGAGATCTCCAGCTCCTTCTGGGAGACCTCATTCTCCATCAGGTTGTTGCCATACAGAGATGCAGGGGGGGTTTTGGAGGGCCTGGAGGGACTCTTGGAGGGGCGTCTGGAGACCATGGGTGACAGGTAAGCATTGTTGTCATATTTCCAGGAGGGAGGCAGAGACATGGTGGGCGATGGGCACCGCAGCAGCTCAGGCTGGGAGGGAGCCTCGATGATAAACTTCTCCATCCTGGACTGCCGGCGGGCAAAGAGCTCAGCCCCCTTCCCTCTCGCTTCACTGAGGATGTGGCTGGGCTGCGGCTTCTGCTTGGGCTGGATGGTGGGAGACTTGAGGCAGGAGGACCATGCCGGAGCATCCTCAGCTGGCGGGAGGTGGTGCCCACTCCTGGATGCACTGTTGGGGACAAAGTTGGCAGCTTCAGCCCCAAGGACGAAGGGCTCATCCTCTGCACTGGGCTCTCCCTGATCTTTCTGCTTCTTCCTGCTGTCTGCACTCTGAACCAGGTCCAGCAGGTCAGGATTGGGGCCCAGTTTTGGCTTCTCCACAAAGGTGAACATGGACTTTCTGCTTCCTCTCCGGGCAGCCGACTCCTCCAGGATCCCTGTTTTGGGCAAGGGGTTTGGTCCACTCACCCCACAGCCCAGGAGGGGACCTGGCAGCATCTTCTGCTCCTGAGAGGGGTACAGGGCTGAGTAGGCAGGGGGGGAGCGGACACGGGTGAGCGGTGGGGGGCTGCTGAGGGTCTCCGCGTAGGTGGGCGGTGGGGGCAGCTCTGGGGCAGGGGGTTCCTCCGCTGGCTGGCTGCTGGTGGGGGACGCCTGGGTGCCGAAGGGTCTGGCTGTCCGGTTCTTCACAGGCTTGGGCTTGGCCAGGGTGAGATGGACCTCGTAGTACTGCCGGCCCTGCACCCCGTTCTGCTGCTGGCCACCTGGGGATGCCATCCCTGTGGCTGTCCCCGCTGGCGCACTGGGCACCTCACCGGGCACCTCACCGGGCACCTCACTGGGCACGTCAATGTTTTTCCCCTCCCCAGCGTGCTGTGGCAGGGCAACAGGTGCCATGCTTAGCCCCGCAGGGGCTCCTGCATCCCCGAGACCCTCCATCCCTCTCTCCATCCCACTGGCCGCCTGCTCCTGCACGCCATTGGTGGTGGCTGGTGCCATGTTCTCCTTCAGGTAGACGCTGAGTGGGACCTGCTGGGCTTCAGCAGGCGGCTCCTGGCACGGGGGTGCGTTTGTCCGCATCCTCTCTCCCGGGTTGCCGGGCTGGTCAGGCTCCGCCTTCATCCCCTGCCCCTCGCCCTCCTCCATGGCCGCTTGCCGGGGCTGGGGCGCAGGGCTCAGCAGCAGCCCCCCGCCATTCCCAGCCCCCGTGAGCCCGTCGACGCGCTGCCTGCGGCGGTGGAAGAGCAGGACGCCCTTGGAGCTGGGGCCGGGCGCCGTGGTGAGCTGCGCCGCGATCCTCTGGCTCCGCGCCTTTGCCTCCTTCAGCTCCTTCTCTGAGAGGCTGGCGCTGCGGGAGAGACCTGAACAGAAGGGAGACAGGGGTTAGGGGGGCTCAGTGGGGATGTGGGGTCTCAACCCTCCCTGCCCAGGACTGGCATTCCAACTCCTTTCCTGGCAGCTGGGGGAAGATGGGAAAGATGCTCTGGGGCTGGGGTGCATGGGGGTGATAGCACACTTCGGGGTAGTGGGGACCCAGCCCAGCACCCCACCAAGATGCTGGGACAGATGGGAAAGGCCAAGGGACACATAGGGACACTTGGGACCCCTATCCCACCCCATATTCCATCTGGGCTCTGTGCACCCACCATGGTGACCGTATGGGATTTCTCTGAGGACTCGGCAGGTCTCCGGTTGCAGATCACATGGCTTTGGCTCTGGCTTGTGGAGGCAGTGGGCAGGGAAGAGGCCAGTGTGTGTGTGTCTCCCCCAGACCCTCACCCCAAATCCCGCCATTCTGAGCCCCAAAATAAATCTGAGGTCAGCAGGGAGATGCCAGCCTGCCACAACCTCATGGCAAGGCTGGGGGCCAGTCCGTTGGGGGATTGATGCACGGAGCAACACGAGATGGCAGCAGCTGACAGAAGCTGTGCAGATCCTGACCAGCTGGACACAGACATCGACACAGCAAGGAGCCACCCTCTCGCCTCAGGACTCAACACAAGTGCTAAAAACAACGTGCTAAAAGCCTGGCACAAACCCCGTGGCGAGCAGCCGAGTGCCGCTGGGCTTCTCCTGTGCTGGCCAAAGGTCAGGGCACCAGCCCTTCCCGAAGACTGAGAGGATGTGGAACTGCCGGGAACACATTTTCTCAGGGTGAGCAATTTCCTACGAGCTCACTCCAAAGTGCCCGTGGGAAGGGCAGTGTCCTCAGTCCTGACGAGGCCACTGCTGGGCACAGACTCCAGTGCCGACCATCAGCATCACATCTGCACCCACCAGGGGTGCAGCCCCCCCTCCAAAAGCTGCCAGGATGGCTGTGATGGGTGTCCCTGCTCCGGCCTCAGCAGGGAGGTGGGTGGCCAGCCTGCCCCAAGCCCTGCTCCCCTTCCCTTCCCATCCCTTCCCGTCTTCTCTTCCTTCATGTGTTTCTGATTTTCTTGCCTTCTGTGCCGCTTGGGAGCCTTCCAGGATATTTTCAGCAGTGGCTCAGCCTACCAGCGAGGGAAGGGATAGATGACTAAGCCAAATCCTTCCAGCAAGCCCACGGTAAGCAGGAGGGCTCTTAGAAGCTGGGCACCTCTTCTTCCTCCTACCCTCCTACCTCCCTCAACACCCATCAAGTCCCTACACACCTCTGAGGTGTGCAGGATGCCCTGGATGAAGCCTTCAGGCTGCCTGACAGGAGGGTTTTGGCTGGGCACAGGGCAGAGGAGGAGGAGATGCCAGTGGAAACTCTCCTGGAGATGAGGAGCCCGTCCGCAGGGGCGATGCCGGTGGCCAGCATCCCCCCCGGTTCGCGCCCGGCATTGTTTAACGCCCCATTTCTGTTTGCTTTGGCGGCGGCGCAGAGCGGGGCCGCGGTTTCCTCCGGCCGGGCTGGCTGGAGGGCGGCCAGCACCGCGGGCCCCGCGCCGCGGGGTCACCCTCGCCGCCTTTATCTCCGAAACGGAGCAGAAATACGGCCAAGGAGCCGTTGAGAAACAAGCCACAGGCTCCAGATGTCTGCGGGTTTCGTGCTCCGAGCTGAGCATCCCCGCTCCCTCGGAGGCCAGGGCTGCCTAAGAAGCCGAGCTCTCGGCGGAGCCATTTCGCAGCCTCTCGCTCCTGCTACTGCCTTTTAACAGCAATGGAGGGGCCCGGGGGGATCTCCTCCGTGCTGGAGGGATGACTCAGCTCTTGGCCAGCCCCTTCCTGCTTGGACTAGCTGCTAGATACACTCCCATGTAGCCAGGACCAACACCGGGATTTGTCCCCTGGGATTTTGCCCCCAGGTATCCCCATCCTAGGCATGGGCATCACTCTGGGCCAGGATGTGCTGCAGGGTGGAGTCCCCCACCTGAAATCCTCTATCTAGAATCCATTCCCATCCGTATGCACCCCTTCACTCTTCCAGCAGCCTCTCTGCCCCTGCCCAGCCAGCATCCACCATTCCTGGGCTGGTCTACCTGAGTCCACTGGAAATTAATCCCTCAGGATACTACGGTGGATGCTGGGGTTAAGAATTGCTCTTCACATTCAATTTTTATCACAAGGATGGAGAGCACCAAAGCCTCTGGCAGTCCAGAGGAAATTGCAGAGATCTCCCTTCCCTGCTCCAGCCTGAGCTGTGGGATTAGGTTATTCATCCCAGAGCCTTTATCCCTGCTGGAGAGGTCCTGCCACCTGGGGCAGCTCCTGCACCTCTCGCTCCCCTCCCAGCCATGATGTTTCCCATCCTCCTTCCCCGCCATCCACTGCCAGCTGGGAGCCTGGCTGGTTCCTTTCCCCAGCCCCAGGCAGGTGTGAGGGAGCTGAACTTGCTGAGAATGTCCAGGTGCTGGGGAGGAGGAGGAGGAGGGGTGTGAGGCTGCTGGAGCAGCGTGGGGAGGAGGCAAAAGTAAAACTATGTGTGGCCAAGGGCGCCGGGGGCTCGTGCAGCACTGGGGTTTCCGCCCATTAACGGGAGTCCAGTCCAAAATCTGAAGCGTGACTGGCTCTTCTTGTGCTCTTCCGTGCTTCCTTCCTTCCTTCCCACTGTACTTGCCATGACACTGTCCTTCAGGATGGAAACATCTCCCCCCTCCAAATCTTCCAACACAATGAGCACCACCAGCCTTCTCCACTTCTTTGTCCCCACACGGGGTCCATGTTTGGTCTCCTGTGGTCCAGGGATGCTGGAGAAGGACACGCTCCCTGTGCCCTGCACAGCTGCTGGACTCCTGGCACACGTGAGCACCCCAAGTGCTATTCCAGTTCAACGCACATCAATTCCAGCCAGAGGAGCCTATAGATCTCTATCTACATGTGTATATAGGCACTTGCTCCGTAGGTTTTCCATTGCTCCAGGGGTGACTTCTAGAACATCCTCCAAGTGCAGGGCTTAACAGCTTCTTACCGAGCTGTCAGTCATCCTTCCCACAGCACGTACTGTGCTCTCTCCCCCAGAGTGAGGATGACGAAGGTGATGAAAGGCATTTTTGTTGCTCTCCCTTCCTGGTCAGATGGGGAAAAAAAATTCCTTCCGGCTCACCTTTCCATGCAAAGGATGGATCCCCCTGAATGGCGCTACTGCAGAATGTCTGAAGTCCACCCAGGAAAGGCAGGAGTCACCATCTGACCCCAAATGAAGGTGAAGATGTATCAGACATAGCTTGTGGCCTATCCTGCCCTGAGATGGACTGGAATGAGGATTTGGACCCAAATTTCAGGGAGGGGAGATACTCCAGGGCCTGCTGAACTGACAGATTCAGTGGAAGTTGATGATCTCAACGTGGCTGGGATGTCACAGGAAGGAAAACAGTGACTTGGAAGTTGTGCATGGTGAGAAGTCCTTGTAGGGAGAAGCCAGGAGGTACCCAAGTCCCAGTGGGACCAGCAGGATACAACAGGCCATGTGAAATCTTGGAGTCAGAGCTGGCAGGTGACTCCAAAGTCTTCACTCTGTCCCTAGCCTGCTCTGAGTTTGGATGCTCAGCCCATCTTGGCCATGCTCAGGGTGTCCCACCAGACCACCCACCAGCAGAACACAGATCAGAAACCCCGAATCCTCCTTTGCACAGCACACCACTCACCATCCATAACCACCAGGTGCTTTTCCACCTTTTCAAAAGTTCCTTGGCTGCTGTGGGTCAACCCAAATGGTGCATCTTGCCAACAAAATCTCACTGGTAAAACCAGGAGTGAAACCAAGACAAACCCCACCTCCAGAGGGACGTGGTGCTGTGTCACCTGCCATGGACCCCAGCAAACATTCACAGCTGGGCATTCTGGGGAGGGGAGATCCAGTGTTTTCACCCAAACATTGAGGGCTTTGGACACAGAGGAAATGTAAGCAGGTTTTTTGGCAGAGCAGCCAACTGGCCCTTTGCCCCAGCTACAGCTGTGCAGGATTTTTTGCAATGTGCACCAACTCACACACATTTAAGTCTGAGCACGCACTTCCCTCCAGCTCCCAGAGTTATCCCAAATAATCTGCTGCTAGGAAAACACGGTGGGTAGCACAGACAGGCAGCTGAGCTAGCTAGAAGCGTATATGATTCAAACATATGGATAAAAAGATGACAATTTTCTGCCTAACTCCCAGCTTCCAACCCTCCTGTACCCCATATATAACACCTCCATGAAGGTTTTACCCACACTCGCCCTTCAGACCCAAAAAGCTCTGGCTCAGGCAGTGGGTGCCATGGTGGGACCAACCTTGCCCGCCTGGCAGGACGCTCTGAGCTGGCCTCTCCTGACAGGCGCCTTTGCCAGAGACAAAATCTGGCACAGCGAGAAAATTCAATGCGCTTGCAAGTTTTCCCTGTGCTCTGTTCACAAGGGCTTTGCTGGATTTGGAGCTGTTTGCCTCCCAATGCTCCCCCCGGCTCCCAGCCAGCACCCAAATCCTACTGAAATGGCCCCACAGACTCCAAGCAGCGAATCCTGGGGCACCCATCTCCCACCCAGGAGGAGGAGAAGAGGGTGGTGGGATTAAGTTTGAATGGGGGCAGACTGCCCCTGCCCACCCCCACTTCCCGGGGGGGTGCAAGTGAGCAGCCTCAGCCCTGCATGCATCCACACTGGGCAAGAAGAGGCTGTTGCACTGCAAAAGTGGAGGATGCACCTTCTCCCAGCTGGCCAAAAACTAAGCTTTTAGCTTCGGAAAAGGGGGCTGGAGCCAGGCAGACCTCCTCCTGGCTGCCCTGACACCCGTCCATCCAGAGTGCAGCAGAGCCTGTCCTACAGCCAGGTACCCCGGGGACCCCATCCTGCCTGGGGTCCCAGCCCCACTGTGCCCACTGGTGCTTGAACTCGCTGTGACCCATCCCAGGCTGCCAGGACCCAGTGACAGCCCCACCAGGCTGGTGCCCCGAGCCAGCAGCGCTGGCCTGGCGAGAGAAGGTCAAAAGGCTCGGTGTGTTCCTGTCGGGTGGACAGAGCCGGGAGGGGAGTGGAACGAAACGGGGCCTTCGCCTGTCCCTTGCACAATCCGTAAGGGATCCATCCTGCTGGCTGCCAAGCCGAGGGACAGACCTCGTGTCCCCAGTATGGGTGGCATGGCCAGGGGAGATCATGTCCCCATCGTAGGGGGCAAGGGACATCGCCTGGGAAGACGTCCTGCAGAGCCGGGAGGTGCGACCCTGCCCCAGGGGGACCCCCACATCCCCCCACATGCCCCCGTGTTTCCTTGCTGTGCCTCCCACGCCCCACATCGGACACCCGGGTGCGGGCAGAGGGAACCGACACCTGCCCCTCTCGTTCCTAGAGAGAAACCCTGCTCAGCCCCCATCACTCACCCCTCGCCCACCACAGCACCCACGGGGGTTCTGAGCATGTACTCTCTGAACCCCTGTGCACCCCCGGAGCCCTCTGCACCCCCTGCGCACTGCCATCTCCCGGCACCCCCGCACACCCCCGGATCCCGCTACCCGCGTTGTCCGCCTCCCCTCTTTGCGCGCCCACCACAACCGTCCCCGCCCCGCCGTCACTTCCTGCACTTGCACCCTCCGCCCCTCCCGCCCCCCCCCGGTGCCCCCGTCGTCCTGCCCCAGCCCCCCCCAGCCCGACCGTAACCCGCTGGTGCCGTGTGCCGCATTAGCGCCGCCCGCGCAGCCCGACTGCACCGGGAGGAGGCGTGCGGCAGGAAAGGTGCGGCAGCTCCGCCCTCGGACGCGGGCCCGGGGGCGGCGCGGGCCGGGGGCCGGGGGTTGGCGGGTCGCCGCCGTCACTGCCCTGCCCCTGCCCGCCCGACAGACGACGCAGCCGACCGGACGGGGACGGGTCCCCCTCCCCGACACCGGCAGCCGTCCGCCGCCCCCGGTGTCCCTGCTCCTCTGCTTCTCGCCCCGGTTGGGTCTGCCCTGAGCAGCCTGAGCCGGCTGCGGGGTGAGAGCAATCGCGACATCCCCTTCCCATCCGGGGCATCCCTTACCCAGCTCTGTGCATCCCCTTCTCAGCCCGGGGCATCCCCTTGTCTCATCCTGAGGCATCCATCTCTCCCAGTCCTGCACATTCCTCTTACCCAGCCCCGAGCATCCTCTTACCCTCTTTTCCCTCCTCCCAGCACTGCTGGGGACCTGCAGTACCTTACGTTTCAGACGCTGTCGGGGACGTGGGGATTTCCCTTTCCGTAGTTTTCCCCAGTGCCTAAAGGTTTGAGGCACTTGGAGACGGGCAAAAATCCAGCACCCGTGTCACTGCCCTGAGGACCTCCTGGGAAGAGCACAGAAAGCCCTCTGCCAGGGATGGTCTGCTCCGAGTGACAAGGGGACCACAGTCCTGGGCAAGATGATCCCTGGGGAGCCAGCATCACCTCTCGCCTCCAGTACCTCACTGCCAGGCAGCGCTGTGGGTGAGACCAGTCTCACCCCCTTCCTGAGCCTGTCCACGCTGCAGGATGAGCTCTTGGCCTGATTTTTTGCCTTTCTAATTTCCTTTCTTCCTGCCCCTCTGTGCTTTTTTGTGCTTTTCTGGTTTTTGAGGGAGCCTGGCGCTGGCTCGGCAGCCCCCAGGGAGCGAAACCTTCTGTTTATTTGCACACCAGACAGAGAAACCAGTCCTGCCTCCTGCATCTCCCAGCCTCTGCCTCTACCCGGGGCTCCTGCGCTCCCCAGCCTGCCCCAAGAGGTGCCAACCAGTCCGGGCCGCCATGCCGGATATTTGGGAGCAGCCAGCCTGGCCTTGGGCTGCTGGATGGGGACCAAAGGGGCACCTGGGACCCGCCTGGGTGGGTCCACACAGCTCGAGGCGGGGCACCCGCGTGGCTCCCAGCTCCCAGGGCCAGCCCTGCATCACTTTGGGTGCAGATGGATGCAGCCTTTTCTCCTGCAGAAGCTGGATAGTGTGGGAGTTCCTGTACCCCCAGCCACCTAAGGAAAAGAAGAGCAAATCCTTGACACCTCCCAGGGATGCTCCTGCAAACGCCCTGCTGCAGGGACAGCCTCGGACAGCACCTACAAGGGCACCTGCCCTTCCCTCCCTCCTCTGCACTGAACCAAACCTCTCTTTCCCAAACCTGCAGGCTTTCTGCAAGGTCTTGGAGCTGCTCCCGGTGCTCAGGACCCTCAGTGACATCCTGCCTGGAGGCTCTGGAAAGTCTGACGGGTCCCGCAGGCAGTGGCTGGTGGTGATCTCACTTGGAGGGGGAGGAAACGGGACAGACAAACTCTTTCCAACAAACCTGTTGAGTTACTTTAAAATTCCAGGCTGGCAGCAAAAGTGCTGGATGGCGGCGCGGGTTAGGAAAATGCTGAGCCTGGACAGAGTCAGGCCTGACCTTTCCCCACCGCAGATCTGCCATCCCAGAGCAGTGAGAAATGGGAAGACTATTTGGGTCCATCTGGTTTGTGTGCTGAGCCCTGAAACACGATGCTGCTGGAGCAGCCGTGAGCCAAAAGGGCTTGGCTGAGCTTCCCAGCCTGTGTCCCATCCAGGAGCTGCTGGTTTGGAGGATGTCTGACCCTGCAAAAAGGCAGGGGAGGGATTCTGGGCACCGGGTTCCTGTTGAGCATCCCCAGCTGGTCCCACCCCACCCCACCCCACCCTGGGAGCTGCTTTGGGAAAACCACACTCTGAGCTGAGGAGCAGCATCCGATAACACCATCCCATGGGGACAGGGACACACCTGCCTCAGCGCCGTGTGGCAGCTGAGATAACAGCTGGGCAGGAGCAAAATAGAAAGAGGGGTGGAAGCAGGGTTTAAAAATGATCCAAGGCCTGTAAGAGGATGAGTTCTGTGGGAGCATCTCCCACATGGAGGTGGGGAGGTCCAGGCATGGGAGCAGCCACAGTAACCCTAGATATGCGCCTGTATTTGTGTCACCACGTCTGAAGGGACAGTCACGGGCAGAGAGGAATGGCAGGCTGTGACACAGGCTGTGAAGCGAGGCGATGGCAGAGAGCATTGTAGGAACCAACTGGCCTGAAATAAAGTGCTTAATTTTTAAACCAGGGGCTGACAGAAATGGCCCCAAGCCATTTGAGGGATGCTTGGCCACCCATAGCTGATAGGGGAGAGGTGTCCCTGTCCCAGGCAGAGCCCCAGGAGCTGGCCATGACCACCTCCCTCTGGGCATGGTCCCACCAAGCCCCATGGCCGAGGTGAAGGCTGGGAATTCCACCCGGTTCATGCCCTGCTTTGGGATGGGTTGAGTTCTTGGAGGCGGTGGGAACCCGTCTGCTGCCTTCCCACCCCCCTCCCGAGTAAAGCCACAGATTCCTCCTTATTTTTAAGGCCAGAGAGATCATCTCGAGCTAAAATAGTCCCAGCAGCTCTGCTGGGAGCCTGGGACCTCTAACCCGACGGAGGTCCTGCCCTGGGAAGAGCTGGGTGTTCCCAGCAGGAGCACAGCAGTGCCTTTCTGGGTGGGGGACAGTGGCCAAAGGGGATTTCTCTTACCTGCTTTCCTTGGCTCAGTGTCAGGATTGATGAGGACCCGTTGGATCTTTACCACTTTCCACTCCTGGCTGGGGCTGGCTGTGGGGCTGTCTGCTGTGGGGGGCAGCTCTGGGGCAGAGCCAGGGCACTTGCAGGGGGCTGCAGGCTTTTCCGCTGAGGCCAGGCTGCTGCCCTCCAGTGTGGGATGTGGTGCATCCCCATTGAGCTCCCTCAGCTCCCTCAGCTCCCTCTGGAAGCTCCCACTTGATTTGCCTCCCAGCAGTCCAGTCCATCTCTGCTGCTCCCCTGGCTTTGAAGCAGAAATACTTTGGAGCTGATGGCATCTCTGCTCCCCTCTGCTCCCCCTCTCCTGCCAACAGCCAGTGTCCCCCTCAGCGTCCCCCTCGGCCATCCCACAGACACAGGGTGTCTGCTCAGCCTCGCCGGGCACAGGGCAGCCAGGCTGGGGGTGGAGGCAGGACTGCTGGAGACTTGCCCTCAGCATCCTCACCACTCTCCTTCACTGGCACTCCACAGCCTTGCCAACCCACTCTGCATGGCCAAGGGGCTGGATCCTCCCTGTCAGCCCCCCTCAGAGCACGGGCAGTGTCTGAGACAGAGGGAGCTGGGCACGAGCTCGGCTTTACTCTTCTTGCAGGCAGGAGGACCAGGCACGATGTCACCGGATCAGGCAACTTTCAGAGACCCAACAGGAGGGATCTGGCTGGGGAGACAGGTCAGCAGGAAGGATTTTGCAGGAATGTCTCTTTTTCTGCAGGCAGAGGACCAGCATCCAAGGACCTGTGTGAAGGGAAAGGGGAGCGTTGAGGATGCTTGTGCACACACTGATTTCCTATGGCCCCAGACATTGGAGCAGCTCCTGACAGTCTCAGCCTGAGCTCCAGCTCCAGCACTGCTCCCCATGAAGAAGGACTCCCTGAAATGCAAAGTTCATTTGGAAAGGCCCCCACCCCAAGTCCACCCCATGCTCACCACCCCAGGTCCCTCATCTATCCCTCCTCACCCTGGGGACAGCACCCAGGGAAGGCAGCCCTGTGCCCAACTCCCTTCCCTTTGGCAGCCCAGAGGTGGCTAAGGACACCCCGATAGTGGTGAGTGCTGGGGAACCATTGCAGTTCTGGAGCTGGGACCATTCAGGGAAGAATCCAGCCCCTGAGGATGTTTGTCAGGGTTATCAGGAACAAAAAGGAAAAATTTCCAGCATCCAGCTAACAAAACTGGGTTTAACCATTGAGTGACTCATGTGGCATCAGGACAAGAGCAGACAGACCCACTTCCCTCCTGTCGAACATAAATCCTGCTGGATGACGAACCCACGCACTGACACAGATGAGGTATCAGCTGGGAGAGGGGGATATCATCACTCCCAGGACAGGATATGGGTTACAGCCTACGGAAATTCCTGTGAGTCCTTTGCAGCCGCTCAGCACAGCATCACCCAGCCCTGCTCACAGCAAGGCTGGGTCCCAGGGAAGTGCCCTCTGCTGCCTGGAGACCCACAGCACCCAGGGCACACGGATCGGATCACGATGGATTTCCCAGCCCAACAGCCAGCTGGGGAGGAAAAGAGGTTTCTGTCCATCCCAGCTCCCTCCCTGAGTTATTGCAAGGTTTTTCAGTGAAATAAGAAAAGGCACCAGGTCAACATCGCAGGCTGAGCTCTGGCAGGAATACAGCCTGCAGCTTCCTTGAGGCTCACACAGCTTCTCTGCAAAACTCCCATCCTTAGCAAGGTTATTTTGGAAAAGAAGGCAGATTTGAAAGCAGGCACTTGGGCATTTCCCAAACACAAGGCTGCATTTTTTGGAGAATGCCCAAAGGAAATCTGCCCTTTCTGAAATCCTTCCTCCTGCCTTGCTCTGCTGCAATTATTCAACACAGATTTGCAAAGAAATCCTGGGGGGAGAATGTCAATGTTTCTCTCTGAAAAAGGAATCTCACCCTGTTCTTTACGTAATTTGGGGGCCCAATAGTTGCAGGGAGCCACCCACATCTTTCCTTAGAAACATGGCAAGTTGTTGGAGCTGGAGATAGCTGGGTTATCTCAAATGAGGACAAAGAGAAAGTTGCCAAAAATATCTCCAGCCCAGCCCAGGTCAGCAGAGATCCTCTCGGAGCGAGTCTGCATCTCCCCACTCCCATTCCCTCACCCTATCCCTAAGGAGTAGGTTTCTTGGGCAGCACAGCTCAAGCCCATCCTACACAGTAGCTGCTTTGATATTTTGCTGGGGAAGCTGGTACCTCCCTGAAAACCATCTTCCAAAGCCGCCCCCTTTCCTTTCGGGAGCGCTTTCTGCAAATGGGCATATCCTGGGGAGCGACGCCCACAGTGCCGGTGTTCCCCAGGCAAACCCCTCCTTGGTGAGACCTGAGTGGTGTTCCCCAAGGACACGCTGCTGGTACGGGGCCACCCACGCCACCAAAATATTGAGTCAGGCATCTGCTGCATCCCTGGGAGCCAGTCTGGGCCCGGCATGGTGGCAGGGAAACAGCAGCAGAGCTTTGGAGAGCAGCCACCCTGCCCCTGGGACACAGCTCCTGGGCTCTACAAGCAGCACAGAAAGGGAATATTTATGAGTAACGTGGATCTCTAGCAAAAGCTGCTGGGCTGATCCCACCTGCTGGAATACCGGCTGGGTAGGATGGGTATATATGCCTCGGGTGCACTGGCAAAGATGAGAAGCAGCGCCAGCCATGTCCACAAAACCAGGCTGAGATAGCCCCCATCTGCAAATGAAGATTGTAAAGGGGGATGAGGGTCATTTTGGGGACCATTTCAGGGGTGAAGCACCAAAGGATGCCTGTGTTGGGCACGGGTGCCCAGCTCACAGCCCCAAGAGCAGCTGCCCCCCTGCCCCTCTGAGAGGCTCCTCGTGCTTCCTGACAGCAGCAAGTCCCTGCGAGAAGCTGCAAAATTGTGCTGGGGAGGGAATAATAACAAAAAAAAAAATATCCCCTCTTCAATTCACAAAGTGCTGAAATCTGGCATCAAGAAGACCTTTTGCTCAGCTTCTCTTCCTGCCCACTCGCTGGCGGGTGATGCACAGCCCCCCCACCTGCCTTTCTCACACCCTGCCACCTCCCCTCCTATTGAAAAAAGGAAAACTAAAGTTAACTTTCCACATCCCACACAAATATTTTTGGCAGGCGTTGCTGGCATTCAGGCTGCTGAGCCCGGGGGAGACAGGGTCTGCAGAAAGGCTTCGTCTCCATCTGCTCGCAGCACCCGGCTGGGGGACCACGGTGCTTAGGCTGGTCTGTCCCAGATGCAGCGCAGGGCCAGGAGGTGGCACAGCTGTAGAACAGTGGGGTGCACCTCCAAGACAGCCCTGGGGACTGTGGGTGGCCCGGCCATGGAGTTGCCATTAAGTGGGGGGCAGATTTGCCCCCCAACTTGGGCTCTGGGTTTCCTGTGTTGTTCCCAGGCACGTCCCTGCCCCACGCTGGGTTTTCGTCATCATGAGACAAGCCAGGAAGGGGTGTGAAAGCTGTCCCCAGTGCAGCGAGGGCTCTCGGGTTTCCTGGGTCAGGCAGCGGGTCGCTGTCACTCAGGCAGGACGCTGCTGCCCAGACTTGCAGTCCCCAGCTCCAGTCACAAGATCAGCCCTGTTCCTTTCCAAAATAGCCCAGTCGCAATGTATACATCCAGGGAGCTTTGCACCTCCCCTAAGCCAGCAGCTGAATGTCCCCTCAGGGGAGCTGGGCACCTTCCTTCCCCACGTGGCACCTTCTCCTCGTGGCACCTTCCCTCAGTGGCACCACAGACAAGGAGACTGGGTGGCCGCATCCCCCAAGGGCAACCCCACATCCCTGAGTTCCTGTTTTTCTGTTAGGGAGTGCTGCCCTCACAGCTGACACCGGAGACACCTCTGGGGTGTAGCCGTCACCCAGTGGCATTTGGCTGCCCTGTGTGCGCACACTCTCCCATCTGCTGCAATCCAATATCCCTCACAGCTCCCTGGATACCTGGCCAGGACGGCCGGGCTGTGTGCTGAGGGGGAGGCACGGCTGAGCTGCCTGTGGGGAGACTCCCTTGCACAAGGACCCCACCACTAAACCCCAAAGCCGTGCATGGCTGGGGCCAGTGTGGTGTCACCCTGTGCCACCCTGATATCCTTCCACAGGACAGCACTGGCACTTCCAGCAGGGAGGGGATGGCAAGAGGAGGGACACAGCTGGGCTGTGCAGGATGGATGGAGGGAAGCCTTCTCCATGGGGGTTCAGTGCCCAGGGAAGGTGCACAAGGAAACTGGGATGGGATGGGATTGATTCCCTTGGCATGACAAGATGGACCCTGTCCCTGGAGCGATCCCTGGGAGTGTGGACAAGGATGGCTACATCCTGGCTCCCGCAGGCGAGGCCAGGGCTGGCAGGCACAGCAGCCGTCAGCGTGCTGGGGAAAACAAAAGCCTTTTGCAGCGCTGATTTACTACCTTGACGGAAACCGGGATGGAAAAAACAACATTCCTGAATGCCTGTCCCCGTGCAACCCCTGCGGTCCCCACTGCCCCAGCCTGCCTGGGGGGTCATGGGCTGCCGGTCCCGGCAGGTGGGTGCCCTGTGCCCTCATTCCCTGCCCGCATCTGGTGGGGAGAGGCAGCAGGAGGAGAACCAGGGGTGGCACAGGGGCATGAGGGGAGTTGTCCTGATTAAGCAGTGAGCAAAGCAAGGGAGGAGGAGGACAGTGGCATCCTGGCCAGCTGGACCATGTCCCCTCCCTGTCCACCCCATGCTGGAAGGAAGAGCTGGATGTGGGCTGATTGTATCCCTCTGCACCCTGCATGGTTCCTCATGCCAGCCCTGGGCTTGTCCCTCCAGGCTCGGGGAGAAGTGGAATTCTCCCTGGGCAGCTCTCCTTTCTGCTCCAAGGCATTGGGAAGGCTAAGAGGGGGCTGGGGAGCAGGATGGGGGGCCCTTGGAGGGCAGCACAGTCCAGGCTGGGCTGGACTGGGGTGGAATGCATTGTGTACCCCAGCACAGACACTCCAGCCCAGCCCCAGCAGGTGTTTTCCCCTGCTTCACCACTCCCACAGGGGTTTTGGTCAGGTTTTGGTGCTCAGCACACCCACTCACTTCCTCAGCCCATCTCCCAGCCCCAGTCTGGGGGCTCCAACAAACCCCGATGCTCCACTGGGATTTGCATCCATTGAATATCAGCCTGTGCACTCCAGCCAAGCAACACTTATCCTGCTCTGCTCTCCTGGCTGGGTTCAGAAGTAAATCTACTCCCTCCCATCATCCCTAAGGGGCCCATCTGACCTGGGGGTCCCAACCAGACAATCCTGGGAGCTGCCCGTTCCCTGACTGCACAACACAGTCCCACACAGGGCAGGTCCCAGCCTGTCCTGCCCTTTGCTCAGCTTGAACCCTGACCCCAGCTCCAGCTGCTGCGTTCCAGGGGCTGAGGACAACCCCAGACTGGCTCTCACAGCTGCCTCAAGCCCTTCTTCTCAGTGCAGTTTTGGGGAGCAAAATACCAGGTTTGACAAGCCCTGCCATGTCCCATCAGCTCAGCCTGATGCAAGCCCAAGGTGTCAATGGGGTGGGTGGCCGTCCCCAGTGACCCCTGGCTACCACTGCTGGAGCCTCAGTTCACTGCAGGAAGTCAGGGATGAAAACTGCAGCTCAGCCTTTTCAAAGCTCGAAGGAAATGTAAAAACCAGGGAGGTCCAAGAGAGATGACCTGAAAGACCAAATTCTGGGCAGCATGGCACAGCTGCCCCCAGGGCTGGCACTGCTGCAAAGTGAGCTGGATTGGCAAGACAGCTTCTATCAGCTTCTGGCTCCTCACATCCCTGCCTGCCCGGGGCAGCTCACCTTCATCACCCATCCTGCAGGAACATCCTGGCTGTGCAGTCACCGGCTCTTGGGCACAGCAGGTCCCACATCCAAATTTCCCCTCAGAGCTCCGGTAGCAGCTGCCAGAGGGGAAAAAAAGGAGGGTGGGCTGGCACGGTGGCACCTTCACCCCTTTCCCAAGCAATGCCAACGTACATTTCCTGGGAGAGAGATGATGAACTCTCTCTAAACAAAATCCCACTCCTGGAGATGAGCACTGTGGGGATGGCGGCATCTCCGGATATCAGATGCCAGTAATTGCCTGTGCCAAAAACCTTCCTGGGTGGAGAGGACAGGGCAGCTTCTATGGCGGGTTTGGGGGTCACCTTGCAGTGGGATTGGGATTCATCCTGCAGTGGGATTTGGGTTCATCCTGCAGTGGGATTGGGGTTCATCCTGCAGTGGGATTGGGGTTCATCCTTCAGTGGAGCTGGGGCTCATCCTGCAGTGGGGCTGGGGCTCATCCTGCAGCCAGGGGATAAGCAGGATGAGCTTTCCTGCAGTGGAATTAGGGCTCATTCTGAAGCCATGTTGGCCCCAGGGAGCTCAGCCTCAGCAGACATAAAGCAGGAGTAACTAAGCAGAAAACCCCAGAGGGGCTTGAAAATCCAGTTTAAACAACCTCAGAGCATTCAGGGACGCCTGAGCTGGGACAACTGACAGCCGGAGCATCTCAGCCCCCCGGAGTCCAGGGGCTGCTGAGCTTCCCGGGCCATCCTGGGGGCCAGCACAGCGTGAGCCACTGCTTTATTTCACAGTCATGTTTGACACTGTCACAGCCCCCCCAGCTCTCCCTGAACAGACAAACAAAGGGCCACGACCCGGGGCTGCCAGAGTCAGGGAATGTGACCTGGTGACATGTAGATCCAAGGTCAATGGCAGAGCCAAGGGCTCAGCTGAGGTTTGCCGAGCCCAGCAGCTCCATCCTCCCCACTGTGACCCCCCACCATCATCTCCAAGCATCTCTGAAGCCCTAAAGCTCCCTGGCGAACAGAACTGTGCTGCTAAGAGGCAGGGAGCAGCTCCCTGCCAGCTCTCAAACCCACAGCTTTGGCCAGCCTCTTGGTCCCCAGCTCTAATACCAGGAAGGCAGGATAGGACCCGAGAGAAGAGATGGATGCAAGCAGCCTGGGGACTGCCAGGACCAGGATAAAGGACATTTTAGCAGCACAGTGACTGAGTGCACACAAGTACAGGGTTTCGCCCCTCTGAGCCCCATGGGCAGCGCTCGGATCTGTCCATGGGAAACAAAGAGCATCCCGGGGAAGGGAGTGTTTTCTTTCCAGAACAGGAAAGCAGCCAAATCCCAGCACATGCCCATTCCCAGGCCTTGGCCTCAGCAGCACAGCAGGCTGGTGGCCTTGGGACATGAGTTTTTTTTCCCATCTGGTTCACCCAAGGCTGAGAGCCCAGCCAGTCCATGCGAGGCAGAAGAGCAGCCCCGAGCTCCGCTGGCCTCCGGGGTTCTCTGAGGCCAAGGCACAACCACCAGCCATTGCTAGTCAGGGGGGACCCCAAGCATTTTGGGATGGGGCTGCCTGTGTGTGAGCAGAGAGCTCAACAGTCTGGCTCTCCTTCTGGCAAAACCACTTGTGCAGTAGGAATAAACATGCTGAGGACACATCCAAGCCAGTGCAAACAGCCCCTGACTGAGCTGCTCTCTCCCAACACTCTGTTTTCTTTCTCTGCTTTTCCTCTCCTCTCTTAACCCCTTCAGGAGCCCGGGGGACCACCACTGGCAGCCCTGGGAGCTGCTGGAGACAAATGCCGTGGGTCCCCGTGGGTCTGGCCATGAGGAAGGGCTGGGACACGAATGGGGTGCCAGGACTGCCCCAGGGCACAGAGCTGGTTTTTACTGCCATCAAGTCCCCTGCCTGACACTCCTCTCCCTCTTATTCCCCAACTTCATCTCTCCCCTCTGCTGCTCATCCTCTCCCCAGCAGCTCCAGACGGTCCTGGGGAACAGAGCTGATCCCCCCTCAAAGCCCCCAGTTCACCCAGCCAAGCACAAGCTGGATGCTGGCAGGGTGCCACCCCATCCTGTGCAGGACACATGAGCCAAGAGAGACCCTGTCATGGGGAAAACACTCCAGGGGTCTCAGGGAAGCCCATCTTCACCCTCTGCTCTGCCGGCAGCCCCCCCTTCCTGGAGGTTGCCGTGGTCGTGTCCCGTGACACCACTCTGTCCCCATGGTCACCAAGAGCCATCCCCAGCCAGCATCCCTCTGGGACGCCCACGGAGCCCAGGGCAACTCTGGTGAGCCTGGGGATGCTCGCACTCGCCACGCTCACCTCTTTCCCCTTCCCTTTTCTCCCGCGGGGAAGTAAAGCCGGCTGCTCTCCATGTGCTCCAGCTGAGCCCGGGGGGGGGTCAAGCCCTCGCTCCCCGCGCCGTGCCCGGAGCCGGGGTCCCGGCCGGAGCTGGGGTCGGCAGCGCCCGGGTCTCCTCGCCTGCTCTGCTCCAGCCGCGCGCGCAGGGCAGGGTGAGCGGCGGGGAGAGGGGCGGGAGGAGGGGAGGGGGGAAATGAAACTTTAATAGCACAGAGCCCCTTTTGTTTCCCAGCATATGGGATATTTCATACATGCTGAAGGCATTAACCACCTATATTCTTCAAGCGCTCGCAGCGGCTGGGAGCACAGCCCTGCTCTCGGCTCAGGGCACGGGGTCTGTCCTGGGGGGATGGAGGGGACAGCAAACAGCCCCCCTGCCCTGGCACCGCTCCCTGGAAGGGGGGACACCCTTAATTACAGCCCAGAAAACTGGCTTGGTTTCACCCAGGATCACCCTCTATGTGCTTTTGTCCCTCCAAAAGAGCAACCAAGCCCCCAAACTCGAGACCAGAAAAGAGTTGTCCCTGCTTTTCAGACATGGGGGAAAGTGACCTCACTATCCTTGGGGATCTGAGACCCCAAACATCCCTCCTGTCCCAGGAACAAGGTAGAGCCCCATGGCTCCATGGAGCTGTGACTAACAGTGGCAGAGAGGGGCTGAGGAGGGCTATCAGCATGTTCCCTCCCTGCCCACATGCCAAGGACACAAGAGCATCCCCAGAGCAGTGACAAGCAAGGTGCTGACAGGGAAGAGCTGGAAAATATCCACATGGGATATCCTCATGCTCTTCACCCATTTCCTGCTATGTCTCTTTTTGTGGTCCATGGGGACAGACCATGGCAACTGTAAAATGGGTGACACCATCTTCCACAAGCAGGGAAGTGACATCTCTAGATGACAAGCACAGAGTGGCTGGCAGTGCTTCCCTACAGATCCCACCACCCACTTCAGTGTGGGATGAGGACATCTGGGGTCCCTGGCACTACATCCCTCCCTGCGTTCCTATAGAAGAGATGATGGCTTTGACCTGGGCAGGAGAGGACATCTGCTGGTGGCAAAAATCCAAGTGTGTTTTGACAGGAGGGAACTGCCTCTGTGCCCTGTTTCCACCAAATTGTGTGATTTCTCAGCACTGGGGTTCTTCACTGGTGCTCACCCCCAGCCCTTGTGTTTTTGGCCAGCCAGGGGAAGGAAGGTACCAGCTCACTCATCCAGGGTGAAGGGACGTGTCGTCCATCCCACAGAGCCACAGCTCCACTTGTCCCCGAGCCCCCAGTCCTGCACTACACAGGGTGCCCGGTAAATCCGTACTTTGTCCAGTGTTTATCCAGTCACACTCTAATTTGAAATAAAAAACGCAGCCAGTAAAAGGCCTTTATAGCTCTTCAGAGCTCATAAACCGGCAGCGCTGGCGGACGGGGGCCAGATGATTGGGGGCCGCTAGGAAAATTTATTGCAGATTTTGGTAAGTGAAACATTACAGCTCTGTGAGCCCCAGGACTGGTTTGCTGAGCAGCTCCCAGTGGCAGAGATGGAACAAGGGATGCTTTATTGGGGGAGGGAAGAGGGGGGCTGGCAGGTCTCACCCAGACCCACAGTTAACATCCACCCAGATTTAGACTGGCTTGTTCTTTAGGCAAGGCTTTGCACAGACTGAATCTGTCCACGTGCCAGGAGGGGAGGTGTGTCCAGGATCCCATCCTCCCATCCAGGTCTGCTGGACACAGGGCTGCATTGCCCCAGGATGCAAGCAGTCCTGAAGAGCATCCCCGGGGTGATGATGAGCAGGACTGTGCCAGCACCTTCTCGTGCCACAGCCCCTGGCTCGGTGGGTGACCTTGCACCAAGCTCTGCTGTGGGGCAGGAAGAGCTGGGATGGGGCAGCCAAGCTTGTCGTGGGAGTCAGAAGAATTTGGAGAGAATGAGAGGAAGCGGCTGGGGTGGGGAGTGTGCAAGGGAAGGCGGGTAGCGGGAGGGAAGGCATTTTTTCCTTGCCAGTGTGTTGGCTGCTTCGGTGTGAACTGCTATAAATTTGCTCCTTATCTCTCAGGCCATTTCATGTTTTCATGAAAAGAAAATAGTCTGCAGGAAAAAAACCTCACTGATAAAATGTCCCTTCGGCGTTGGGAGGAATGTTAAACGTCTCTAATCAGCAGGGTCTGGGGCTCAGGGTGCTCCTGGAGCTGGCAGGGAGATGGGAAGTTGTGGAGACTGGCAAGGCCTGGAGCAGGCTCTCCCAGCACCCTCCCAGGTCCGGGGTGGGGGGAGTTGGTATCTGCACCCCTTGGGTGCTCCTCACACTATGAGAGGGTCCAGGGAGAACCTCACAGAGGATGTGACACCCAGTGTGGGATAGTGGCTGAAAGTGGGACGGTTCCAGCCATGCCATCCCACAGGCTCCAGCATAAATTAAACCAAATACTGCCAGAAAGGATAAAAAATGGGAATCCAAGGTGTAAATTCTGTGGGAATAAACATATAGATCCAAATCCTTCTTGGCTGCTGCCCCAAGCCAAGCAGGGGCAGGGGCTGTGCCAGGGACCCCCACATGGCTTTGCACCTCTGGCACCCATATCCCTCACCTGTGCCTGTACCCATGGGGAGGCCAGGGGGAAGCCCTGAGAGCCACACATGGCTGGAAGCATTCTTCCCAAGAAAACTGGCCTGTGGACAAGCTGCTGTTTGGATTTACAGCTGCAGAAGTGAATCCTGCACAAATCACTCTTAGAGCATGATTAGAATTGGAACCTCCTCCCTGGCCCTTGCTGACTGTCCCCTTGCTCCCTCTGAGGACTGGGATGCAGGGCTGGGGGAACAAGCTCGCAGTCCCTGGGCACAAGCATCTCTTGCTGTAGGATCAGGTACTGTCTGGTTGCACTCCCTTAACGTGTGGGTACCGAGCTATGTCCACAAGGCTTCTTCCTTCCTCCAAACACTGAGCAATGTGACTGCTGGCATCCCACATGCTGGTACATCCCCCAGTGGGAGCATCCCCCCCTGAGGCCGGCAGAGCCATGACACAGGGACATCTGAGCCTCTGAGCTGCAGCTTCACGTCAAGGCTGAAAAACAAACAAGGCAGCAAAAATGTGACTGCAAAGGGGATTTTTCAGGGTGGGAAGGAACGGTTACTGAGGACTTCCCCACCCCCTCTTTTTTTCTTTTCATCTTGGTAACGTTTAATTTTATATTCCAAGAGATCAGAAAAGCCATTTCAAATGAAAAAAAATCAAACCCTTCTGTTTCGACACACTCCCCAGCCCAACGTCCTCACGCACCAACACACCCACATACCAGCTTTCCTCCCAAACACAGCCCCGGCCCAGCCAAGCCCGTTTCCAGGCAGTGTTCCTCCTTGGCCAGCCCCATATTCCAGCATCCCAACTCCCCTGCCAGCCTCGCTCCCAACCCCATCCACCATCCACATCTCCTCTCCGCAGGCAAACACATTTTCTTCCACATCCATCACGTGGAAATAGGATGTGCGTTCCAGTGCCAGAACACGCGCGGCCGGCCTCGCCAGCAGCGCCTGCACGGCTGCACAGAGCTGCTGCTGTGCTGGTGGGTTGCAGTTGGCTTTTGTGGGAAGGTTTTGGCTTGGCCTGGAATGGTGGGGAGGAGTCAGGAGCTGGCACTTGTCATTGGCACCCCGACCTGCCGAAATTGGTGTGGTGCCAGGTGTCTCACTCTTTGCTTCAGCATCTGTCTATGTGCCCACTCCCGCCTTTCTGTGGGGCATTTTTGCGTCTTCAGAGGCAAAAAAAAATGTATTTTGTGAAGCTGGGGGTCGCTTGGTGGACTGGCAGCACCACTGGTGGCGTGATGGCCTCACAGGACGAGGACAGGGGCTGTGCAGCAGCCTCAGGTGCTCACCATCCAGGGACCCTCAGGGACCCTCCATCCATCACCCACCTGGGGTGGGGGCATGAGGGTCCCAGGGTCTTGCCTCTACAAAGTGCCCGGTGGCAGCTCCCCATGGGCTCTGGGGCAGCCCTGCCGCCGCTGCTTTTCCTGCCCTCTGGAAGACCCCCCCGTCTTGCCGCCGTCTGCCTCTGACGCAGGCGGCTTCGCTTCCAGACAGGTCGTGCTCCCCCCGAGCCCAAGCCCAAAGAAAGCCCCTTTGTTTGGCTCAGCAAGTGAGGCCCATGCACTGGCTGACCCCAGCACCCTGCACCGACCTCCACCTCCCGAAAACACAGTCCCTGCTGTCCCATGGGTCAGGGCAGGCTTGGAGACAGTGGCGGGGGCAGCCCCCGACAACACCGCTCGGGTCAGGATCAGTGCCCGGGGACACTGACATGGGTCACAGAGGGTGCATGGGTGTGGAGCTGCTCTGTCCTGCCAGGAGGGATGGATGGATGGATGGAGGGATGCTCTACAGTCAAACTTCTTGTCTCATGGCTTTTTGAGACAGGCAAAAATCACCAGGAAATAGCGGAGCCGCCGAGCTCACCAGGGTGGGATGGGGAGCGGGGCCAGCTCTGAACAAGCTGCTGCTAATGAGAAGCAGGCGGAGAGCCCGACATCGCCCCTCCCACCAGTCCTCTCTCACCCCTCAGGGTCAGCTTGTATTTTCTTAAGTCCTGATTGCCTAGAAATTAGAGGCTTGTGTGCTGGTGGGGTCTGATGTGCTCCAGAGCAAAGTGAACCTGATAGAGCCTGGGTTTAGGTTTGGGAAGGATTGAGGGGTACTCTGGAACCTTGCACCCAGGCTGACCATGGCACAGGACCCATGGGACACTGCCTGCCCTGATCCTGCTCCAGCAGGAGCATCCCAGTTGGGAATGGCAGCAGCCCATTCACTCATCCTTGATTTGCATGCGGGAGAAGAGGAACCTCGAGCTGCCGAGCTAGAGAGGAAACGAGAGCAGAAAAATGTGATAAACAGCTGTAAAGCCCGGCCCTGGCTCTGCACTGCTCCCGCCGTCGCGGGTCGGCCCCTCAGACTGTTTATGGAAAGCCCAGTTTGCCGAGAAATCCATCTCCCATTTCCTGTTGATCGCTGGAAGCCAAGGGCCGCTCAGCCAAGGGCTGCCGCCGCCCGCGCACGTCTCGCAGTGAGACAGAGGAAGGGCTGAGTGCGGGGCAGCTCACTGAGCTCTAGGGGATGGGTAACAATCCCGGGGGACTGGAGCAGTATCCCCTGGGAGCCCATCAAAGCTCTCAGGCGAGACAGGGCATCCCCAGCTCTGCAGGGACCTCTGGGCAGGGAGGAGTTGGGAACTCTGCCTGAGGCTACTCAGCACTGACAGAACATGGGTGGGATGCTCACATCCACCTGAGGAGATCCGGGGCTGGGAACATCCACCCACTTCCAGCAATGACCCCTTCAGCCCTCAGTGTTCACCAAACACATCCAAGCCCCCCGTCTGGGGACAAAGGATAGGTCCCTCCCTTCACTCCCTCCCTGCTCCTCTGACCCCGCTGGTGGGTGTGGAGGGAGCCGCCGCTCCGTGTCCGCTCACTCAAGGCCAACACCATTGTTGGTGAAGCGGTGCCGGGCGGGAGCGGAGCCAAGCGGGGATGGAGACGGAGCCACAGATCCCGCCGACAACGACTGAGTCATCGGCCCGCAGGAGCTGAGCAAGGGAGAGCCGGGTCCTGACCTGGAATCCAGGCAATTCTTTTCTCTGAATCAGGGGAGGGAGGGAGGGGAAAAGGTTGGGGGTAGGGGGGAGCAATGAGTGGATTTCGGCTGCTCAAATCTCCTCTTTTTCCAACTGCTTCAGAGAGAGACAGGGTCAAGGCAGTGCAAGAGGGATGGAGAAGGGCTGTGGAGAGCCGTGCTGGGGACAGTCACAGCAGGGTCTGCAAGGAGAGAGAAAGGGCTGGGAGATGCCAGGGGGATGCATGTCCCCATTCTCTCTCTGCTTATCCTAACTAATGCGAGGAGGAGGAGAAAGGAGGAAAAGAAACAGAAAGAGCTTCCCGCCCCCTCTGCCCGGTCCCCTCCCTGGGCTGCGGTCCCTGTTGGGCGGGGATGGGGATGCTCGCCCAGCACGCTCCTCATCCAGCTCCGAGCCCGCGGCCAAATCTGCGACAACCCCCCAGGGGCTGTCCCATCCCAGCAGAGCTGGGGGCAGTGGGCAGATCTGGATCCTGCTGTCCGGGTTGGCTGCACCACAAAAGTCATCTCTGAGTGGTCAAATGGGTAAAACAAGCCCACCCCACAGGCAGCTGAGCCTCCCCTCCCCATGCTGTCCCCTTCCCAAACCCCAGCATCAATCGCTGGGGAGAAATTGGGAGTTGGGAGAAATTCTGCCTCCAGCCCTTCCATGGGGCTTCACAGGTCCCCCCAGCAACCTCAGCACCAGATCCAGGGAGAACATTCACCCTCAGACCACCCCATCCCTACACCTGGGCTGCTCCCCATGAGCAGGGGGGTCCATCAGCCCAGCTGGGGCACTGGGAGGACCATCACTCATGTGGTCACCATCTGCTTGGAAATCTTTCCCTGGCTCCAGGTTTATATGTACAGATTTTTATAATTATTAGCCTTGGTAATTTACCGTAAAATATTTATTCTGGCTCATTCCAAGGCTTTTGATTCGTGTTGGGTCTGTATGGCTTGGGGGGGTGTGCATGGGGAGGCACATGGCCACGCAGGGCTGGATGCTCTGCTCCCACTCTGTATAAATATCCATGTGGATGTGTGTGGCCCAGGGAAGAGACCCTGGTGGCAGCCTGGACTGGGGGTCCAGCTCGCTGCTCACCTCCACATCCCCTCCTACTGCAATCCCAGCAACACTAGCCCTGTGGGACATGGGGCTGGGGAGGATATAACTGATGTGCTGCATGGAAGGGATGTGAGGGGAAAGCATCCCAGCACACCCCAGTGAGGGTGGGGGAATGGAGGTGGCAGGGACGGACAAGGAGGAGGAGGGTTCTGGGGGTGGTGGCAGCGATCCCCGCACGCCTGGGTGGTCAGCAGGGCTGGGCTGAGATGGGCTCTCCACCACGCTGAGCCCCCGTGCAAGGGGGAAGAACATCCCTGAGCACCCTTCCCTGCCTGCCCTGGGGCTGGGACCCACGGCACAGCTCTCCAAGCCCCAGGGGCTCCGACAGAACCAACCCCCATAGTGTGCGGGAAGGCTCTGGCGATGAAACTCAACCCAGATGTGCAGCAGTGGGAACCCTTTAACATTTCCCTGCTCTGTGCCTGGAGTTGGACAGCCCCTCCAACAGCCCTGGCTCCTGAGTTGCTCCTCTCTCACTCCCCAAGTGCCCTGCAAAGGAGCTGCAGAGGCTGTCCCAGGGAGGAACAAGGACAGAGACTCACTGGGGATGCTCCAGCAGGTCTGGGCAGAGACAAGGTCTTTGGGGAAGGCAGCATCTCACCAGTGGGCAGGGGAGAGGCAAGCAGCATCCTGAAAGCACCAGCAAACACACAGCACTCAGTCCCTACAGGGCTTAAAAAGAGGAGGAAAAGTATTTAGATGGTTGAGAACTACAGGTTATGTGGGCTGTGTTGTACCTCCATGGCAGTGCCACCCCTCAGCAGTGGGAATGTGCTGGTACCAGCATGAGCTTTGCCAGCCAGAAGCTGAGTTTACTCAAGGAAATATTACCAGGACAGCCAGAGCCACACGCATCTTGTCACCCTGTGCACACCTCAGAGCCTGGAACCTTGTTTAGCATCTGCCTTCACTTTTCTTCAGGGCTCAGCATGCCCCCACGGCCCTTCCTCACATTCAGCCTCCTGACCCAGCCTCGCCCTGCCTGCCTCCCAGCTGGCCCCTGCATTATTAAACCAGATCCACCTTATCAGCCCATATCTTTTTCCACTCTGGCAAAACCCGCCTGGTTCTGGCTTTGCCAGCCGTCAGCACTTCCATCAGGAGCCAGAAGACATTGGGACACCCCTTCAGTGCTGACCCCCTGTGACCCCTCTGTGGGGGGACAACCTGCTGCTTCTCTGCCCCCAGACCCCTGGGAAGCAGCCCCAGCTCCCCCCCGGCCTTGGAGCCGCTCCAACACCTGGTTTTAATAACAAACGGCGCGGGAAGGGACAAAGGCGCCTTGCGGGAAGGGCAGTGGGATACAAGATGGGGGGATGGCAGGTGGGGAGAGAGGGGGCCTGTGGGGCTGGGATGAGGGGGATGCTAAGGAGGGGCACCTGGTTTTAATAACAAACGGCGCGGGAAGGGACAAAGGCGCCTTGCGGGAAGGGCAGTGGGATACAGGATGGGGGGATGGCAGGTGGGGAGAGAGGGGGCCTGTGGGGCTGGGATGAGGGGGATGCTAAGGAGGGGCACCAGCCCAGGACCTTTGCAGGGCTGGAGGTGTCAAGCTGCCCATCACCACATCTCTGAAAAAATACCACTCACAGAACTGGGTTAACTACAGGCACCGGAAAGATGGGATTAATGGAAACTGGTTTTAAGAATTTTCCCAGATGGAAGAAACATCTTTTCGTCATCTGTCCTTTGACATTTCGAGTCTATTTTGCATCCCCAGCATTTTCTGATTTGGGCTGTGACATTTAAATGGGTGATTTGTGTTTACAGTCTTAGGCGCTGTAAATACCTTATATATAAATGTCTTTGCATGTATAGGAGATATTCTATACATTTGTATCTTTGAAACAAGAGCTATAAATCTTTACAGGAAAATGTAGATCTCCTACAAAAACATTTCTATCAGCTTTGTAGGGTAGATGAACATGTAACAGAAATACACTGACCTTTTACAGACACCAGGAGTTAGCATTATTTTATCACAAAGTGTAAATATGTCACTTCAAGATCATGAGAGGCATTAGAAGAAATATGTTGCATGGCTCTTATTCAAGGACTTGCTGACTTGCACTGTCTAGGGGGGTGACAGTGCATCATCCCCCTCCAGTCACAGGTCCCACGACAAGGCTGCAGCAGTGTCAGGGCTGCAGAGCCAAGGGCATGTCCCAGCTGCTGTAGGGGTGATGCAAAGGGACAGGGCCCTCTGGCAGGGGCACAGCTGTGGTCACCTCCCAGCACACAGCACTGTTGGTGACACCGCATGGGGTCTCAGGAGGCTTTTGAATGCCTTAAATCTGACCTTCCATGAGGGTCCCATCATCCCAGCACAAGCCTGACTGCAGCCAGAGCCCCACCAGCAGCACCTCTGCCACTTCCCCATCCACAGGGGTCCCTGTGTGTCAACAGCCCCCCCCCATGACAACATCCCCCAGGAGGAAGGCCCCAGCTTGGAGCAAAGGGCTGTGGAGGAAGGCAAAGCCATCTCTGCATTCACGGTCCTGTCCTGGCATGAAATATTTGTGACATCTGGTCACATCCCTTCTGCCAGCCCAGCATTGCCTGACCCCATGCAAAGAGCAGCCCAGGCACTTCTGGGGTCCACATCCCTCTTGCAGCCATTTCCAGGAGGGATTCACCAGCACATCCCCAACAGCCAGGAGGATGCAGGACGTGTTGGAGCATGGATTTGGGATGTGTCTGGATGAGGATACAGGACATGTCAGGGCATGCTGCAGGATGAATCAAGGTGCAGAAAGCTGCCATTGGGGATGGACCCAACGCTGCAGCAGCTTGTGGGCTGGATAGTCAGCCCTCACCATAACCACCATGGTCCTGTCTGCAGGCTGGGGCCGAGAGGGCTTGGAGCAGCCTTGGCTCAGCCCTGTGCCCTCCGGGACCCCAAGAGGCTGCTGATTCCCACCCACTGGCCCATTTACCCCTCGGAGGCTCAGAGCTGGGCAGGGGCTGCTGTGGGATCTCCAGTCAGAGGCTGAAGGAAAAGGCTGTAGCAGGGAGAGCCCCAGCAGCCCCTGGCCACAGCGGGGAGCAGTGCAGGGGCACAGAGGGTTTGAGCCCTGAGCAGGGATACTTTGGGGTCCCGCTGCCCCTGGGGCCCTGCTGGCCACAGCTGCCCAGCCCCTGGCCCTTGCCCAGCCCAGATTTTACCAACTTTGCACATTTTTGGCAGAAGCTAGAAAACATTACTGGTGCCAAGGCGGGCGACAAGCAAGGGGGATGGATCCTCCCCCATGGCTTTCCTGTAGCTGTGGGAGGGCAGAGACCTCATCATCCTATCAGGCACCCCACGGCCATGGAATAGGGCTGAGCTGTGCTCCTGGCCCTGTTAATTAACAAGCAATTAACTCAGGGCTAAGCTGGGCAGCAGCTGGACCCACCTGGGGCAGCCCAGGGACAAGACGGGGGTTTCCTTGCACATCAGCCGAGCTGGACGGGGACGATGGTGCTGGGGGCCAGCCCCAGGCACAGCCCCACTGCTCCCTCCTGGGCTTGGGGACACCGGGAAGGGAACCGAGGTGGGTGAGTGGCCTGGCCTTACTCCAGCATGGCCAGGAATTAACAGCCTCCTGGTCCGGGCAGGCAGCTCCACGGAGCCGGCAGCCCCCGGCTCTCCCCCTGCAGCCCCCTCCTCCATCCGGCGGCTCCGCACATCGTTTGTCACTCCGACAGGTTCAAACAAACCCGGCTGGGATTAATTAGGCTCTGTCTTCGTTTCCTCCAGCACTTCGCAGGGGCCGGGCAGCGGAAGGCGGTGGGGAGGGAGCAGACGGGCGGGCAGGCTCAGGCAGGCAGGGACTGGATAATGGGGCAGGGGGGAGAAGGTAAGCAGGGCTCCCCCAGCCCCCCAAACCCCTGCCCCAGTGCTAACGCAGTCGGAGCTGGATGCTGTCCCGGGAACAGGAGGCTGTGGGCGCTGTGCAGCGTGGATGGATCCAGGACTAGACAGCTGCTGCCACCTCGTGCATGGAGGGCTGCTCCCACACACCCCCTTCTCAAAATCCCCCAAAGATGGGCCCAAAGGCAGCCAGGACCCCCAGGGACAGGACTGGATCATGCCACTGAGGAGAGACACAGGCAACAACCAGCAAGTAAAACCAGAGCTCCCCCTTTATTAGCAGTTGGTTCAACAGGACTTTACACCAGTGCCTGGGAGCCTCTCCCAGCGCAGCCCCACAGAGAGGCAGCAGGAGGTGCAGCCCCCCCACAGCCCCCTAAGGCTACAGGGGCTCCTGCTGAAACAACTGGCTGGGAACTCCACTGCCAGCAGGGCCCCTCTGTCACCCATGGTGCCCTGGCCCCGCTCAGGAGGCAAGGGCAGCATCCTGGGCACTGCACCCCCTCTGTCAGGAACCGCTGCCATCCTGCATCCTGTGAAGCAGCTCCATCCAAGGGGAAATCTGGGCCCTTATCCCGGTAAACCCGTGATGGCTCAGTCTCCTCTGCCAGCGAATCCCAAGGCGTGGGAGAGCAGAGCGAGGCTGTAGCTCTGTACGGCACCACTGGTATAAAGACGTGTCTCCCACTGGGAAACTGTCCCGTTTCCCCACTGACCTTTGTCCATGTCACGTGTAACAACCAAAGAGACCACGTGAAACCCTCGGGGTTTAGGTACAAATTCTGGCACTGAAGAAAAACAACCCCCCCCCTGCAAAACGGGAACCAAACGAACCCTTCCCCCCGCCCCCCTAAGCCCCAACATTATTAAAATACTTTTGTTTTTTAATATTCAAGAGGTTTGAAGTTCTCAGAATCCTTCTGATTGCTGTTATCCCGATGTTCTGTCCCCAGGCTCTCCTCCATGCTGGGGGATGCCGGGCACCACTCGGCTTTACCACAGGAAACACCACGTGTGTACAAGATTGCAGGGTGGGCTTGGGGGTCAGGAGCATACTGGGACCAGCATACTGGAACCAGTATGCCCAGAGCAGCACACTGGACCCTTCTCCTGCTAGGCTGCACTCCCACCATGCTGCCCATGAAGGGGGAGCCAGAGGCTGAGGAGCTTGAAAATGAATAGAGATGACAAAAGAAATCGTGCCTGAGTCTTTGAAATAAAAATCCACCTGGTTTGCAGCATTTCCAAGTAGGTGTTGGGGGAATCCTGCAAACTCTTCTGTTTCCTGCCGTGGGGCTGACGGCAGGAGCAGGACTGGGTTCCTCTCTGATTTGGGTCTCCACCAGCTCCATCACTCTGCTCCAGCTCAGCAAAGTCACCACCAGTGCACCCAGAATGGCTGCTCTGCCCTCAAACCAAGAGGTGAGGGACAGCTCTGCTGCTGCCCTCAGGCTCAGAGCAGTTGGAGCCTGTTTTGGGCAGAGAAAGGGGGAATTTGTGCCACTTCTCTATGTCAGAACAGGGCAGCAAGGGGCCAGAAATTAAAAAGGAAAAATAAAATGAAAGAAAACACAGGTGTGGGTCAGGCGGAGAGGTGACAGCACAGGGACTGCAGAGTTGGACTGCTGCTTGGGCAGACGTAGCCTCCTGGGGGTCCCCTCCAAGCTTCTGGTGCAGCCATATGCTCCTGGGGGTCCCCTCCAAGCCTCTGGAGATGCTGTACACTCCTGGAGGTCCCCTCCAAGGCCACGGCTGGGTATTGCTGAGAAGGTCACGCCGGAGCAGGGGTCAGCCCTGCTCAGGTATTGCTGGGGGGGCAGCAGGCAGCAGCTACCTGGTGCTCTGCAGCTCCTCCCGCAGCCAGGTGGGCAATGTCTGCCCCATTTTGTACAGGAGCTTGGAGAGCTCTATGTTATGGTCCCTGTAATAGTCCCGCAGGAAGGCGCGCGACTGCAATGGGAGAACAAAGAGGAGGGTCAGGGGGACCAGCCCCAAGCCCACTTGCCTGGCACAGCCCCCAGCCCCCAGCCTGGCTCAGGACCATCCCAGGACACTTTCTGCATACTCACATCCGAATCCATCTCGGGGTACTTCCTCCCTTTGCTCTTTCCCAAGCATTTCGTTTTTCCTCCATCCAGAAGCTGACACCAGAATCCTTTCTTTGGGTCAAACCTGCAAAGTCAGAGCTCTGCCTCAGCCCTCTTGCCCTCCCCCCCCACACCTTCAGCAGGCAACCACCCTGCCCAGGAAGCCCTGCTGCTGCCCAGCCCTGCACAGGGCACTTCTCCACCTCTGGAATCCACAGCACAGCTGACATCACCCCCCTAGCACAACAGGTTCCCTCTGCAGCTATGCAATAAGCAGCCCACTAAGGCTCATTCACCACCACACCACCCTGCTGAGGGGGCATGGGGGGGTTTAATTACTATTTTCTGTGGCACCTTTGTCCTTGGATGCCCTCAAGTGCCCCACGGCATCTGGGTGAAGATTCAGAGTGGCCTCATAACTAAGCCCTGGCAGAGGTACACTATTATTTTCAGAGGTAAATTATTATTTTTCTAGGAGCTCTGGAGCCTCCTGCTTCCCACAGTAGGGTTTAACGCCTGGAAGGCTCAGAGCAGGGTGACACTTGTGGAGTTGCCACATGGCCAGCAGCAAGAGCTGCTCTCGTGCCTTCACGAGGAGGTGGGGTGCCAGGACTCAACACCATCACCTGTGCCACAAATGCACTCCAGAAGCCCAGAGCTGCTCTTGGGCTGTCTAGAGTGACTCCACTGTGGTGTCTGTCTGAGCCTCAGGGGAAAGCCTGGCCTCATCAAAACCAGCAGCAGCTCTATGGAGAGCCCCAGGACTGGGGGCTGCTTTGGGACACTGCTGAGTGTCCCCAGGGTAACCCACTGCATGGGAGCAATGTCAGGGTGGAGGAAGAAGTTCGGGGAAGGACTCACGCAAGGGTCTTGTGGTAATCGACGAAGTTGGTCACGCCGAGGAATTTCTGGACCGTCTCCATCACTTTGGCGGGTTCCGTTCGGAGCAGCTTGCCGTCCAGCACCAGGATCTGGAAGGAGCAAGGAAGGGTAGTGAGGTGCTGCTGGCTCCCAGCCTTGCTTTCCTGGGGCACCATACCCTCAGCCAGCTCGGAGTCAAATCTGCCACCAGCCTGCACAGGGGCCCCTGCTGAATGCCAGCGTGCCCTGCTGTTCCCTTACACTGGATGGTGGAAAATGAAATGCAACTAAAAGTCAGGGCTAGGACCCATCCAGGACAACATTAGAGCTTTGGCTCAAGGCTGCCCAACCCACAGCCAGACAGGATTGCAACACAGCAATTATGCCAGCAGCAGGCAACTAATAGACTTTATAAGGTTAATCGACAGTGGAAAAATCATTCAGGGATTGATCCCGTACACCCCAGCAGCGCTGCACTGTGTGGGTCACAGCAGGGTTGGCATCCAGCTCCTATTTTGCCTGCAGGCAGCTCAAACCATGGGCAGCTTCACCTGCTATTTTTGTCCTGTTCGATGCTGTGGTGACACCAGACAAGGCAGCCCCGGGAGAGTCTGTGGACAAGCGTGCAGCCAAGTGTTGGGTGACGCTGCAGAGCCACCCACAGCCCTCCAAGCTCCCTTTCAACCCTGCTGTGACAGGACATCTTTCAACCCTGCACAAGGACATCTTTGTGCGTTGTCCATCACCAGCCTCACACTGCAAGGGCTCCCTTTTGCACAGTATCTCCCCACTGCCCCTCCTTCCAAGTACTTTCACTCTTCCCTCCAAGGTTTTCAGGGTATAAGAAAAGCAGCTCCCATGGAAGCACCCCCACAGTGGGCCTTGGATCCAATCTCTTTTGCCCCCACATCCTTGCTTGGGTGAGGGGTCTCCCCAGGTGCTGCCACTGTAGGATTGGGGTGCTCCCATCCCTACCTGGTTGGCATGGTAGCTGTTCAGCCAGCGCTCGATGTGGGTGGCGTACCAGCCCGGCACCAGGCAGCGGTTCTGCAGGGTCCGGAGCTTCGGAGCAGCCTCGGGCCCAGCCGTGATCACCTCATGGAAGGTGTATTTCAGGGCAATCGGGTCGTCGTGAGCTCGCTGGTGCTGTCAGGCAGGAGCAAGGTAGGTTTGTTCCTGGGGTAGCCCCAATCCTGGGCTCCCTGTGAGGTGCAGCGGCTCCCAGACCCCCAGGACGTGTCCTCATGCATCACATTCAGCCAACAGTGTGGCATCAACTGTCACCTCACATCCCAAATCAAACTCCTTGCCCACTGCCCCATGGGACTGCTCAATCCAGAGGAGAGGCAGAGGCTCACCTGATACCAGGAGTAGGCTCGATCTGCAGGGTTGATAAGGATGGTGATAACTTTGGCCTTGGACAGCAGGGCTGCAGCTCGCCGGGGAGCCACTTCAGAGTCAAAGTAGTTGGCACTTTTCTCAAAGTAAAAGTCAGAAGTGGTGTTGGAGGGGATGGGGAAGAACTCCATGTACCTGGGGGAGGCACAGTGTGAGGTAGGCACATGGTCACGAGATATGCCCAGCACCCCCTCACAGGTGACATCTCAGACAATCAGATGGGAAACCCCACACCACCACTGCTCCCATTCCTGCCCCACTCAGTCCCCACAGCACAGAGACCCACCAGTCAATGCCCTTGTGATAGTTGTGTCCATTGAAGAACTGTATCTCCTCAAAGGTCTCCGAGCTGGGATAGTTGCTGCTCAGGTCCGGGTGCATTCCCAGGAAGAGATAAAGGGCGGTTGTTCCTTCAGACAGACAGAAAGCAGGAGCTGATTTGGGCCAAACCTCCCTCCAAGCTCTGCTTCAGGGCAGGAGGGCAGAGAGAAGCTATTTGGGGGGGTGGGGAGTTCTGTCAAGCCTCTTGGAATGCTCATGGCACCAAAGGTGAAGGGAAGCACCTGTTTTTTGAGGCCCGATGATGAGAAGCTTTGGGAATCGGTCACAGGTCTTCTCTTTGGACCAAATGTCTTTGTGCCGTTTGTCTTCACAGGGATCCTGCAACACGGGGGGAAGGATCAGAGAGAGGGCAGCCTGGATGGGACTGCACACCTCTGCTCAGCCCCTCCAGCCTGAGCAGACACATGGGGAGGCCACACTGCTCAACAGGCAGGACAAAGACCAGGCTCATCTCCAGGTCTACAGGGCAAACTCCTTCCTGGCACTGCCCACAGAAACAAAGAGAGGGGAAAATCCACTGCTTACCCAGGGAATCAGAGGGAAATCCAGGTTGGAAACTACCTGAGGCAGTCATTTAGTCCAAGCTCCTGCTCAGAGTGCGGGTATATCACACTTCCCTCGCTCAGCACAACAAACAGGGCCACTCCACCTACTCAAGGCATAGGGGGTACCTGCCACAGCGGGTCCTTCTCTTCAGAAAAGATCTGGAAGTATTTCTGTGCCAGCTGCACAGGTGGCAACGTCTGCAGCTTCAGGTTGGTCCAGGAGTTGAGGAAGCGGACCAGGTGCTTGAAGGTGTACAAACCAAGGCGGTCGTTGCCGTAGTTGGACAGATGGGTCATGAAGATGCTGATCTGAAGCAGAGAGGACAGAGCAGGGGTTCAGCAGAGCCTCACCCAGCAGCCATCCCATGCAAACAGTTCTGACCCTGGCTGAGGACACCGGGGACTTCTCCCATAGCAGCGCTGGGATAGCTCTGCAAGACGCCTGTCCCTCTGTCCCTGGGCAGTACTCACAGGGTTGAGGAGCACAGTCAGGAACAGTTCACCCCCGTTGATGATTTTGTCCAGCTCACTGGAGCCACCGGGGTATTCATTGTAGAAGATCGTGTGTGTGAAGAGGCCGCAGGTTTGCCGGGGGAGTACCTGGGGCAGGAAAAACATATGGATGGCTTCCAGAGCTGGGTCCCTTTCTCTTCCCAACAAAACGGGAGTCCTTAACCCCCTGGAGGTCAGGACCAATTCCATTGCCCCTCACCAGCCTCAACTTGAACCCACACAACAGAAGGGAGATTGTGGACAGAGGGAAAAGCCAAAAATTGTCCTCACACGAGCCTCTCCCATGCAGGATGAGCAGAGGGCACAGCCCCCTCGAATCGAACCACCTGCTGAGGTTCTGGGTCTTGCTGGGGGGACAAGAAGAGAGAAGCACCAGAGACAAAGCCTGGCCACTCACCATGATGCCGTTGTGGATGAAGCCGCGGCGATAGCGAGCAGGTTTCAGGTGTGGATACTCCTCCGTGCTCGTCACTTTGATTGACCAAACCTGCTTCCACGCCTCGTACAGCTGCACGTGCACGGGGTACACCCCCGAGTGGTGCGGGGCCACGGCGTACCCCATGTCAGTGGGGATGCCATGCTCCTGCAGAGAAGGGAGTGGGGACTGCGTGACTGTGGACACCCCAAAATCACAACATCCCAAACTAATCTCTCTGCAAGGGACTGCCCATTCCCAGCTACAAATTGTCTAAGTTGTGCTTCTGGAGAGCAACCAGGGAAGGGGTGTGCATCCTCTCCTAAGCCTGGCTGTCTCCATGAAAGGGAGCCCAGGAGCAGACATGCTGGGTGGACACCCACTCCTGGCTTCACTCAGATCCTCCTCATCCCTGTCTTCTGCTGTCACCCACAGAACAGCAGCAGCAAAGCTTTTCTGTGAAGAACAAGGAGATACAGCTATACAGGACTGTAAATTGGTTTATATCAGGAAATTTAAAACAGCCTGGAAATTCTGAGCTGGACAATTGCCTGTCCCAAGTAGGGGTGATCTGGTGTCTCTCTAATTAAGCACATCTAATTATCAGGCAATGAATTCAAATTAGTCTGAAGATCCCTCTCTTAGGCCATAGGATGCAATCATTATTACTGAGTCTGGCTTTACTCGCTTGGATTCAAGACAGCTGTGGGTCAGTCAGAGCACAATCTGGTGTCAGTGCTGGTTTCTGCGGGGCCACACAAAGGACAGCCGAAGAGGACAAACAACCCCTAAGCAAGCTGAAGGGCAGAGGCTGCCTTTCTAAACCAAACATGTCCCCAACAGCTTGGCCTGCAGAGGGAGTTTCCATCAGCTGAAGCCTCCCGGAACAGCTACCGCCCCAGGATCCTACATTATCACTCAGCACAACATCACATGGTGCCAGGCTGAGCATCCCCCTGGACTGGACCTCTGTACCCCCACGGTGCTGGGCCAGGTGGGCACAGTTGCAATGCAGAGACAGAGTCTTCCCTTGAACAGGCACTGGGGCAGCTCACTGCCAAAGCAGCAAGTTGGCTGGTGCAGATAAATCCTTTTGCTCCAGGTACTATTGTGTAATTGGATTTACCCACCCAGCTGCAATGTGGGGGACATGACTTAATGTCACCAGGTCCCTTTATTCCAGTAAGCAGAGATCATCCCCTGGGAATCCTCTCTGCTCCCCTTCTCCTCTCCTCCCCCCACCACAAACATCCCCACCAGTGGCATCTTACTCACGACAGCGAATTTCTTGTTTAAGGTCATCTGCTCGGCGAGAACCGACTGGTTGTGGAAGAGGTGAGGCTGCATGTGGCTCCACATGTGGGGGAACCACCAGAACTCCTTCACATAGGACAGCAACAGGTCATCACCTTCATCCTCGGCATCGGTACCTGTGGACACGACACCTGCTGTCACCACGGAGCATGGAGAGCATGTGAGCAGCCAGGGCTGAGGAGGGGGAGGCTCTCTCAGTGACTTTTGGTGCAGGTGGTGGGAGAACAGGGTCGGATGCCTGAGGACCTTCCTGCAGCCCCAGCATCAGCCTCTTTGAGCACCAACTGGTGCCTCAACACCAGTGGTGCAGCGACCACAGGCAAAGTGATGCCCTCGCCCTCCTCACCTGTGTGGAAGAATTTCCCTGAGTATCCCAGGTTGAAGGTGAAGTTTGGGATGTGGGTGCGCAGCTCATTCTGTGTGTCAAACAGCGCCTGGGAGAAGGGGAGGGAAAGCAAGGTGTCCTCAGCATGTGGCCTCAGGGATGGCTCCCACACCAGGGCGAGGACCCGTGTCCATGAGAGCTTTGCAGAGGGGCTCCCAGGAGAACGGGGGGATGCTCTGGGGACAGGAAAGCTCATCTCTGGTGCATCCCTGAGCAAGCACAAGTGTCCAGCCCCATACACCCCTTGCCCACCCAGCCAGGACAGCACAGCCGCACCTTGACATCTTCCACTTTCATGCGCGTGCCCTCCTTGCCCACAAAGATGTCATCAATGTCCACCAGGATGTAGCGGTCGAGGGGCAGGGAAAGCCTCTTGCCCGTCAGGAAGGAGACAGAGTCCACAAACACCAACTTGTGCAGCCAGAAGTTGAGGTTGTTGCCAAACAGCACCCTCTGGATGCCGTCGTGGAGGCCCAGGTCCTGCATCACGGTGGTGTGCAGCGCGGCGTCCACGCTCATGTGCGGGATGGACTCGGCTGACTTGGTCTTGGCCAGGAGGACTGGCTCGTAGGTGGAGTGGTTGGACTGGAAGACGGTCCAGTCCTCCCCAGGGAGCACACCCTTCTCCACCTCGCTGGGGCGCGTGATGTAGAGCAGCGGTGACTTGGGGTTGATGCTGCAGTCCTTCAGCGCCAGGTTGGAGTGGAGGAAGAGGGGGAAGCCCTTCAGCTGGGCACTGAGCAGGCTGTTCTCGTTGGCCTGCATGAGGAAAATGGGGGCTAGAGGAAATGGGACGCTGGGCACAAGGCAGGGGCTCACTGGGGACACCAACAGCCATAGCAACAGAGGAAGCGGCTCATCACCCCTGGACATCCAGGTGCTAGGTCCCCTTTTCCTCTCTGGAGCATGGGGTGCCCTTGTCCCTTTCACACACTCAATCCTGCTGCTGAGCGAAATATCTGCTCGTGCTTTTGGCGGACCCCAGCAAGGGTCACTCCTGGGAAACAGGGATGCTAAAAGCAACTGGACTGATCCCAGAAGTGTGTTTTTACCCCCAAAACACCCAGAGGCCACACATCCCCTCCACAGAGAGAGGGCTAAGATAGTGCCACCTGCTAGAAGCCTATGCCCCACGCCAGGTTGCAGCCCAGCTCCACACCAACTCAGGCTGCCTAAAGAAAGCATGGAGAAGGCAAAGTCCCTGTGGGGCAGCAGGATCCCAGAGCCTCCCTGCTCACATCTGGCCTGGCACTGGGGTCTTAGTTCCCCCCTTAGTACCCCCTTACCTTGAAGAAGCCGATGATGCCCACACCGTACTCCACACAGTACTTGTCCAGCAGCTCCCGGTTCCAGGCATCCAGGTTGACATACTTGAGGACGTTCTCATAGATGATGAGCGCAAAGCGTCCCCGGTCCTTGTCAGTCAGTGTGGGCATGTCCCCCTTCCCCGGGGCAATCTCTGTCCTGTATTTGAAGCGACTCGACTCCAAAATGGCCACGATCTCCTGGCCCAGCTGGGAGTAGAGGCTCTCCACAAAGACCAGCACCAAAGGGTCTGTGCGGGAGGAGTCGACCACCTTGACGGTCTTCAGCGGCAGCAAGCGGGAAGGGGCGACCTTGGGCTCGTCACAGTCCGGCCCTGCCACGTCCCCAGAGGGCTCCAAGCCCCTTTTCCACCCATATAAATAATATGCAGAGATGAAAACACTGAGCAGGCAGAAGGCAAAGAGCAGGAGCAACACCACCTGCGGAGAGAGCTGCCAGATACCCCGCCGGGCCCTGGCCAGCACAGTCATCCTTGCATCTGCTGGGCAAGGTGGGGCCCCTCTCCCCTGCCCGTCCCCTCCCCTCACGAGCCCCGGGGAGGGGAAGAAGCAAGCAACCAACCAACCAAAACAAAATTAGACAAAATAAAATTGAGTACTACTAATAAATTAAAATACTAGCAGGCCGCCTGTGCAGGCTCTCTCCCCTCCAGCAGTCGGGCGTCCCTCGCTGTCAGCTTCATGTCACCATGGCAGAGGCACCGAGAGTCCCCTTGCTGAGCCGAAATTCCTGTGGTGATGGCAGTGGTGGCAGCAGCAGCTCCATGGCCTCAGCAGGGCGAGGGGGTGGCGGGCGGCCTGGGTGCGGAACGTGGTGGGAATGTGGCCATGGCAGCTCCCTGGTTCCCCGGCTCCACACGGTGCCCTGCAAGACAGAGGTGGGATGAGAGGGCAGCAACAGGACCAACGCTGCTGATGTTATTTCTACCAGCACAACAGCCCCGGCTGGCGTGCCAGGGCTTGCCACAGGAACGCCGTGAGCTCCCGACGGCGCTGGGGATGGGGCGGGAGCACAGCGCGCACGCGTGGCCTGGGATCCCGACAGCGATCCCGTGGGGTGAGCCTGGAGTGCAGCAGCATCACCAGGTGCTATGGAGGGGAGCCCTCAGCCCCTTGTGAGTCCCTGTCACCTCAAGCAGCTGGAGCAGCAGCCCCACTCCTGGTTGCCCAGTGGGAGCCAGGCTGTGTCAAGGAGAATGTTGGGGGTGGTCTGAGCCTCTCATGGCCCACCCTGACTGGCAGGGAGGGACACAGGCTGCCGGCCAGATGGGCGGCTCAAGGCCAAGCCAGGAGCCGTCAGACAAGGTCACTGAGAGGGGCACACAGGAACATCCACATGGAGCCAAAGAGACCTTGGGAATATTTTTCCCCTCCCTGTGAAAGGCGCATTTGAAAAAAGAAAAGGGATGGCACTGCTTGCTGGGAGGTGGAGCTGCCCAGGCGACACTGATGCAGCCGGTGTGTTTTAAGGAAAAAATAGTGCTGGCATGGTGGCTCGCAGCCCTGCCCCAAACTCACCACCAGTGTTGGGGACAAGGGTACAAGTCCCTGCTCCTCCCAGGGAGAGCTCCCTGTGCCCCGCCAGCACCACGGCTGAGCACCCTCCCAACCAACACCAGCCAGGCTCCTAACAGGATTAAACATGGCCAGCTGAGCGGTACTGTGGATTACAGGCTGGGGCTTG
>NW_021940620.1:5280427-5290419 GCF_001715985.3 Manacus vitellinus | reverse complement strand
CTGCAGCAAGTCCTGCTCCAGACACTGCTTCCCAACCCTGCCAGTATGGCACTGCTTCAGCCAGGCCCCTGCAGGTGCCACCAGCAGCCAGTCTCCATCCAGCCTCTGCCACTGTCTCCTCCATCACCACCACCACCCACCAGCAACCTCCCCTTGCCGTCTGTACCAGGCAAGGCACCTGGGTTTATTGATTTGTAATCTATCTTTGTGCACATAGATGGTCTCCAGGCAGGACCAAGAGACGATGGACCTTCACTCTCAGACCCCCAAGATGTGCCCTGCCTGTCTCACCTCACTCCTTTCTCCCCTCCAGTGGGGCTGAACTTTCAGCATCCCCGGGCAAACAGCCTCAACAGGATTTTAGGGCAGAGCACTTCTCCAGGTCCAAAAGGAGAAGCACATGGGGATGTTGATTTTAGGGATGTGCCTGTGTAGAGGGAGGTACCTGCCTAGGGGTGGGAGAGCTGGGACTGTGTTATCCAGCACCCTGACCATGCCATCCTGCTCCCTCTCCGTTTCTTTCATCTGCCAGGAGCAGTGGGTGCTAGCGGCATTCCCACAGTGATGGGTGGGCAAGTGACAACAGTGGGTTTGGTGCCAAGTGCCGGAGCTGGCGGGTGATGGACAGGACTGTGTGTCCATCCTTGCACCACCCTCCATGAGACAGGGACTAGGGCTCTGCACCTCCATCACCTGCCACTTCCAAGGGCGCTTCATTAGTCCATCCTCTTCTAAGAGCTTTTAATTATGGTACTTAATGACCAGGCTTTGGAGACAGGATCTCTGGGCAGATGCTGGCTGACTCTCCCCAGGCTGCCACGTCAAAGCCTGCCCGGGCAGGGGGCCAGCACCGGACCCCTGGAGCAGCCAGGGGTGAGCCGGGACCAGGGCAGGCACGGTCCCGCCCCACACGCCCGCCAGCGCGGCAGAAAGCAGGCAGGAATCCTGCTCTGCCGGTTCACTGCTGGAGCAAACCCTCCATGGGGAGGATGCTGAGGGGTTTGGGGCAATGCCACGGGGTAGGGATGCTCCTGCTTTCCCCATATGAGTGGGTGCTGGCTGCACTGTGCCCAGCAAACCCCTCCAGTGGCAGGAAAGCTGACAGCTCTCTACCAGAGAAGGAAGCAGGTTTAGGTCCAAGAGCACAAAACAAGTCCTTGAGACCAAGAGCTTTTCTAAAACAAAAGGGAAACATGATAAAATAGAAAAAAAACCACAAGAGCTGGCAAGGTGACAGCTGGGGTCAAACTTCCTTTTAACCTGATTTTTAGAAGCTGCTCAGGTGCCTTTTAAACCCACAGTAGTTATTTAAAAGGCACCAGATGGAAATGTCAGCCAGAGTCCCACACACACACCTCAGGCCCCCAGAAACACTACACAGTGCTGGCAGGTTCCCATCACCCAGGTGAGTGCTCAGCCACAGCCACATGTCAAGGACCTTGGGAGAAAGAGCCCTGGAAAATGCTCTTTGCTGGTGGATTTCTGACCAATACCACAGCCCAGGCTCCACTGGAGAGGAGGCTCAGCAACAAGGCTTAGCCACAGTGCTCTTAATCCGGCTGCCCTGACAAACACAATCAGTGTCCAAGCGGCTTCCCAGCATGGCTGGGAGCCCGGAGCACCCTGCGGAGCTGGATCCGACCCCAGGACAGGCAAGGAGTGCAACCAGTGGGCAGGGAAGCCCTTTACTATCAGCACTTCAAATCTAAGAGAGCTGCAGGAGGAAGAGGAAAATGGTTGAAAAGCTTTTCTAAATGCACCCCCCCCCCAGTGCAGTTGGGGGCTGCGGTTTCCCCCTGCCACAGACACTCCCTGGGGAAACACTGAACCCCAGAAAGCCAGAGGGGCACTCAGGAGATGAGAGGGGATGAAACCATCTCCATTAGCAGCTTGCAGTGCTCTTCCTTTAACCTCCGGTGAGATTTTGCAGGGATGCAATGGGAGGATTAAATATAAGCAAGGAAGTGCAAGGAGATCCGGAGGAGAGGGAAGGGTCAGTCATCCCAGCAGACAACCACAGCAGGGTTTGATTTATTGGGGGGTGGAATAGGTCAGGCTGCAGGTGCAAGCAGTGAAGATCAGGCAGTTCACAAGTCTAGACTGTCAGATAAATCAACTGTCCCAATCCCACAGCCCAGGGATGGGAGGTGAGCTCAAAACTACGGGTGTGACACAGCAAGAAATTGCTCACACACTTCTCCTGCACCGCTTTGGAAAGGGCTGCAAGGCACCACCTTCAGGGAGAAGACACCCCAAGACTTTGTGCAAGAACCCCAACCCGACTCCAGCAGCTCACAAACCTCCAACATTCAACCCACAGAGATGAAGACACATCCTAAACACCACATCGAGATGGGTCATCCTGCTCCTCTCCTGCCAGCACCCTCTGGGTGGGCACCCCTGCTCCTCGCTCCTCATGGTCGCAGGGAGAGACCCACCACTGCTGAGTGATCACCAGGTCACCACCATGCCAGCTCCACTTCTCCATGTAAGCCAGCCCTGGGGGTTAAGCAGGAATGGAGGAGGATTTAGAGGCAGGATGCTAAATTGCATTGCACAGCTCAGTGATTTGCAATCACTCCTGCTCGCTCCAACACTTCCCTTCCCATATACAACCACCGCAGGGAATGCGGCCGGCTCGGCCCCACTGACACATCTGCTTCATCTCCCACCTGGACACTGGAAGGCAAAAGGCTACTGGAAGGTCTAAATTTGGCCAGGCCGGGACCCAGGCCCCCAGCAGGGCAACAGTGCTCATCCCACCCTGCCTCCTGTCTCTCCCACACCTCACACACTCTCGCCAGCATTCCCAGTGATCACTAAATGGTGGCTTGGAGCCCTGGGAATCAGCACTACCTGTAAAAGATGCAAAAAGGCAGCCAAATTATTAATAATAGGTTTAAGTTCCCTCTAGAGGGAATTCCCTTCACTCGCTGGTAATATTTAGAGGGCTACAGATCTAAAACCACTGAGCTAAGCACGTCCTTAGAGAGGAGATTAATGCCATCACATTATTCAAGAGACAACTGCAAGCTCAAGACAGGGGAGCTTGCTTTGAAAATGAAAGAGTAACTGGCATGAAAAAATGGCCTTTAAACACCCACCTCTGCACTGCTGCCTGGATCAGTTCTGAATGGCAGCAATGCCAGCTGCCACTGGAAGTATCTGCAGAGAGCTGAGAGCACTGGCAAGGGAAAAGAGCTATCATAGGGTGCAAAGGACCACAGCTTGTCCCTGTCCCCATCATCTCCCTCCCCAGCCAGGGCCAGACCCACTAGCCAAGACAAGACACAATCAGGAGGACATGATCTCCTTTACTGTGGTGCGTGATGATGATCCCATCAAGATGCTCCTGGAGCTGGGACTGAAGCCCTGCACCAGAGCAGCCCTGTGAAGCCACAGCAACCCAGGGAGAGGAAACCTGGCACTGCAAAATCAAGGGATTTTTCCTGGTGAACCCCATGTCCTGACAGCCTGGGTCACGAGCCTTTAGGATGGGCCCAAGAGACTTGGACAGAGGGGTGAGCTGTAGGGATGTCCAGCCACCTCCTGCCAGGTGGCAAACCCAGGATGTCCGGGCAGGGGAGTGGGATGTGGAGCAGACAGAGAGAGGAAAACAGGCAAAAGGACACAGAGGCACAGAAAGGAGCTCGTCCTGGTCACCTACTTGCCAAGGCTGCCCCGCGGTTTTGTAATGCCAGATAAGGAGCGTCTTAATGGTAGATTACACAGGCTGCTTAAGCGCTTTGCAAACAGTACTTACAACCTGCCAGGGAGAAAAATACCCTGCTGATGGGAGAGGGACAGTCCCAGCACTGCTTTCCTAAGGACACCCGCCTTCCCCCAGTGCCCAAAAGGTGCAAAATTAAAGGACAATGGCAGCCTGGCAGCTGACCCTGGCACAGGAAGGGTCAGGCAGCCACCAGTGCTGCTCCCATCCAAAACCCACCCAAACTTGGCTTCTCTCCTCTATGCACAGGCTGGATAGGAACAAACACAAGGAAATATCAGGCAAACTCATCCGTGATTTATAAGGTCTGGAGCATTTCCATCCCAGGAGGACTTCGGCAGGAAAATCCCCCTTTTTCTCAGCTCTTTTTGTAAGATCTGAACTATAAAGCCCAGATAGAAATGAGCAGTTGGAGCATCCACCTGGACTGCTTCTGCTGAATCAAGCTTCCCCTCAGTGCCTCACTCCCCTCTGGAAATAAACCTCTGGCTCTGTCTGGCCACCACCTGCCTGCTCCTGTGGGAAAGAAACCAATATGAGTGATGAGCCCAGTGAAAGTGGTCAAGGATTTTCACTCTAAAAAAAGTTATTTTTAGCCAAAGTGCCCAGCTCTGGAAGAGGCGGTTTTTTTACCCAGAGAGCCCTGTTAGCACCTCAGTTTTACTGCAAAAGATAAAAGTAATGTTTTTCTCGGGTTTTCTTCAAAAAAACGATCATGAAAATGGTTCTTTCGCTGCAGAGGGATGGAAAGGCAAAGTCCAGTGTGTGGTAAATCACTGCAAGTATTTGGTGAATTTTGAGGGGAGAAAAAGCTTCAATGAATTAATTTTTTTCCATGGCAGAGCGGCTGGCAAACCCAACTGGCAGGGCTTTTAAGGACTAGTTCTAGCAAACCTCAGATCTTAATCCCATGTGCCCAGGTCCTGCCCATGCCAAATCTCATCTCCCAGCCCCTTCCCCAGCTCCAAGGTGCTGCAGCCCCTACCAGTGAGGCTGTACAGAGGAATCCCCCTGCAGAGGTCACCCCGTTTCTGATCCTGAGGCACCAGCGGCTCCCACCACCTTTGTCCTCAGCATCCCGATCTGGAAGAGCACCTCTCCATCTCCCAACACCCACCATGAAACCAGCCTCCTCCATAAACTAGGCCAGCAATTAGCAGCAGTCATTAGCTTTCCTACACCCCAGGGATGCTGGGCTGGGCAGCCAACCCCCGGCAATTATGATCCCTGACACCATCCCAACCAAACACCCCAACATCCCAAAGCCAGGTTATGGTTCGGGTTGTGCCACTGCAACCCCCCAAAAAAAGCTGGAGCCCTTTGCAGGTGACTCAGGGGTATTTTTTGCCCTTGAATCCTTGGGAACAGCCTCGGAGAGGAGCTGGGGGAATTCTCCCAAACCTTAATTGAAAGAGGCACTTAACGAGGAGAGTTTCTTTTGTCTGTTAATTGAAACAGGTTCTTAGTGACAAAACTCTCCATGAATTTTAAGTGGGTTCACAGAGGGGGAAAATCCACTCAATGAATTGGGTTTTCCTGCTTCGAAATGTGCCATGTCAGTTCCTGCGGCTCTCCAAGCACTCAGGAGCCTTTCTGGATAATCAGGGCCTAAATCCCGAGTATTTTAAAAAGAAAAAGGGCAAGGGGAAAATAATCCCACATGAATTTTTATATTTCATGGAGCAGCAGTCTGTGCTCTACCCACAAGGTCACAAGAGGACTCCCACCAAAAAAGCACGGACTGAAAGCCCCTTAATGCCACCTTTTGCAGCCTCTGACATTTTGCTTGGCTAGACTTTCCCTGCAGAGGTGTTGATCCTGCTGTGAGTGTGAGGGTGACCCTGGATCATAGAGAGCTGCAGGGCAGCAGTGATTCCCTCAGCTCAGCCAAGGCAGCGCTGTGAGACTCAAAGGACAGGCCAGCTGCTTCTTTTTTTTGACAGCTTCCCACTACAGGGATCCTAAAGTTGGTAGGAGAGCAGATCCATCCCACCACAGAAGAACTGCCAGCTGTTCTGGGGAGCACAGGCTGCCCTGCAAGTGACAGCCCAGCCCCAAAACAGCACTTTTGCAAAGCAGTATCCATAAAACCACAGCATGAACCAGCTTACGGAGAGCAACTGACTCAACCAGTGCCTGCATTCTGGAGAAATCCCTGCAAGGACGGAGCTGGCCCTTCCTCCCAGGGACTCCCTGGGATGCTCCTGCCAGACCACATCCATCCTGCATGATGCCCCGATGCTTTGCTGAGCTGCAGATGACCTCCACTTCCCTGCAGTCTGCCAGGACAGACACTGCCAGGAGCCCAAAGCACCCCCAGGGCCGGGTGCTTGCGGCCAGTATTGAATTGGAAGTCGGAGCAGTCCCTGCTGTGAGTGTGGGTGTGCTCCTGTGATGGCTCCTGGAGTGGCAGGTCCTTTGGGAAGGGCTGAGCAGCACACACTGACACACAGGCGGGATGCTTCCAGGGCCAGCACTCTCCAAGGTCATGGCCGGGCCAGGCTGGAGGTCAGGTCTTTTATTAGACCAATGGACACAGTTGGAAAAACCGACACATTTTGGCTGCACAGACATTCCTTGGACATCTGTTTTTTCCTAAAGGTATTAGGTAGGCTAATAAAAGACATTACCTCTGCATGCAAACTTTGTCACCCTTAAAACGCACCGGAGGCTGCAAGGCTCAGCAGCCCATGGGGAGCAGGAACAGGCACAGAGCACAGGAGGCACTTGCTAAAGCTGTTTTGTTTTCACCCCCTAAAACAGCACTGGCAAAGCCCATGCCTGCCCCCGGCAAGCACAGCACTGGGGCTGGCACCCAAGCTGCTTCTTGCCTCCCCTATTTCCAGATCCGTGTCTGAGGTTGCAGGAACCAAGAGGCATGTCCCAGGGAAGCCTGTTGCCTGGTTTACCTTCTCCCCAGCTACAGCATCAGCCCTGTCCTTTCCTTCTCCTCCGCAGGGGCTCCAAGCCAAGCAAATGCTCAAGGAACCAACTTTTGATGGCCCACCTGCACCTCCCCATGCTTGTGCTTTCAGCTTGTGAGAGCTGATAAACTACTGGCACCATCTGCTGCTTCACATGACCCCGGACAGCAGGGCCAGGGGACCACACTGCTCCTGGCCTGGGGACATTCCCCATTCAGGTGGGCTCCCATGTCCCCACCAAGCCATCAGGCAAAGCATCCCCATTCCAGGTACCCACACAGACTCCTTCCCTCCTGGCCTCAATCCCACTATCCAACATAAATCCACGAGGCCAGCAATGCACCAGCACAGTAAGGGATGGATCAAGGCTGATAGAGGAGACTGAAAATGGCCTGAGCCCTGTGTCCAGGCACTGATAGCAGTTTGCAGCCATATCTTTAACACTTTTTTAACACATCCCTTTTTTTTAAGGGCTCCAAGCCCTGAGGCTACAGGGCTGTATAAGGCTGTGAAGATATAGACAGTGTTGGGAAGGAAGGGGATACTGGGTGAGGTGCTGACAAGTAGCTAGAAAACACTTGAGTTTTGCTGGGACCAAGGCATGGGAGGCAGAGCCAAGAGAGCAGCAGGATACCCCAGGGAGCAGGGACAACTTGGGGGCTGTCATCCTTCCACACCATACCTAGAGCCATGGAATGAGATACACATCTCCCTGTGTGGTGCAGGGAGCAGAGCAGGACATCCCTCACCGTACATCCAACCCTTAACATGCCCAAGCCCAGAGAGACAGAAAACACTTCTTCCCTGCTTTACATCAGTGATGAGACCTTCCAAGATACTTTGGGTTCCCTGGCAGAAGGGGGACAACAGGGCAGAGCTCCAGGGAGACAGTCTTGGTCTCTCCAAGACAACCTCCATCTTTGGACCAGACAAGTAGCAGAGTTGAACTCCAGACATGCCCACCATGAATACCAGGGCAATTCCTCCTGGGACATCCCACATTTAGGGATCTCTTGACCTTCCTAAACCCCTCCAGGAAGGCTCGTGCCACCTGATGGTTGTGCTGAGGATCCTGTCCCCTTCCTGGGACACAGGGCTACAGCAAGGTCTTGCTGTTTTTGGGGAAGACATGGGAACCGAGGCACTCCCAACTGCAGCCCCCTCACTGCTGGCCAACAGTCACAAGTGGAATTTACAGCTTGATATTGATTTGTCTTCTGCAAGCTCTGCCATTGCAGTCGGTGGCTTTTGCAGGAAAACAACATGAATCATAACCTACAGGCCGCCATCTCCCTGCGTCCGCACGGTGTGACTCATCCAGCCCTTCCAGGGGTCTTGGCACTGCTCCTCCACACCTGGGGATGGGCACACAGAGGAGTGCGGGGGCACCATCTCCCACTGGCACCTGGGGACTGAGTTGTCACAGCCCCTCAGGTCTCCAAGAAAGCAGCATCACACTTTCCCTCCACCTGGGTCCTCCTGCCCCCATCTCAGGCTCCAACACCACCAGCACACACGTGGTGATGGCAGCAGTAAGAACAAGCCAAGCAATGCCACCACCAGGGCCAAAAACACAAAAGGAAGCCAGGGGCAGTCCTGAGGTACTGAAGTTGAAAGGGTTGGAAACATCAGTGAGAGAGACTGGTAACCCCTGTCCTCCGAGGCCATGAAGCAGGCACAAGACACAGGAGCTTAATATCTTGCTTCTCTCTTTGTCTGGAGTCCTAACCTCATTTTAGCAGGCTCTACCCCAATACCCAAAAATAAAACCACGACTCATTAAGGTACATCCAGAAGGCAGAATTCCGTAAAAAATCCTTTTAAGCAAAACCCTCCATGACCCTGCCCCAGAGCACAAACAGCCAAGAGAGCAGCTTCATCTCTGGTGCCCACCCAGAAACCCCCAAGACAGGATGCTCAGGGGGATCACAACCCTCTGTGCCCAGCCCAGCACCCAGAGATGCCCCCAAAATCAAACCTGTTTATAAAAGCCTGCGGAAGGAGAGGAGCAGGCAGTGCTGGTGACACTCTGCAGCAGGGACACGCTCGCCTGTGCCATATTTCACCATGACACGCTACTGAAGAAAATATTAATCATTCCCTCTTCATTCCAGCCTGGTTTTTGACTGAGGCGTCTTTTTCCTTCTGTTTAAATTACCACCAACAGCGCATTAAACATGACATGTTCTACAGGACTGACAATACTGCACAGAGAGGGGGAAAAACGCAAAACAACCTGTAATGAAAAGTCTGTTTGGCTGGGGTGGGTTTTCCATCCCCACCCAAACACAGCCACACCAGACCCACCAGCTTCCCAAAGGGAAAGGCTTTGTGTGAGTGAGCTTTCCCATCAGCATCTGTGTCCCATGGCAGCGACATCAGGTTGGAAGGGAGGAACTTGGGGACTCCAGCTGCTGGGGTGACATGGTACATACCGGGGGCTGGGTGAGGTGAACCTCATGGGAGGCTTGGGAAGGTCCTGGCTTCCCCTACGCACACAAGGATGCCCCAGACACAGATGGGCATTGGAAAACATGAGCTTTGCCTTCACCATCCTTGCCCAAAAGAAGCACCACGGGTGAAGGGAAGATGCTTGGCGATCCCACCAGAGACCAGCTATGTTGGGGTTTATTTTCCTGCTGTATCAAGTCACGCACGTTTTTTCTATTGTTTAATTTCCTTCTTCTCCACCCACGGCAAGTTCACTCAGAAGCGAGGAACTTATTTCCTATTGAATTCATCCTGGTTGTTTTATTTGGAATAGGACAACTTCCCTCAGCCATGGTCGCTGTGTGCAGCTGAGCGGAGAAGGCACAGGGCCGCTCACCTCCCCATCTGCACCAGCCCCAAGGAAAAAACACTCTTAAGATCAAAGTAACAAAGATGCTGCTTTGTTGCAGGAAGAGGTGCTGTTCCAAGACCGCCGGTGACAAAGGGGCACTGCAAGGCACTTGCTTCCCAACACTGTGAGCACCAGTAGTGGGAAGATGACCATTCCATGGTGTGCTGTGGCAACTGCTGGTTGAGACCACAGGAAGGGAGAGAGCCCCAGTGCTGGGATAAAACTGCAGTGCTGGGAGGGAGCACAAGTCTTGATAGGAAGCCAAGCCTTCCAGGTGATTCCAAAGGTTGCCCAAGCTGGTGTGTCTCTGTACCACGGGGTATCAGGGGCTGCCCCCGTCAGCGGTGGAGGCAAACCCAAAATACTTGGGGAGATAACACACACAGCTATGCGCGAGTGGCCCAGGAGCTCACCGGTGGCTGGGAAAAAGCCAGGACCTCTTCCAGAGGTGGTGGTGAGGTGCTTCACAAGGGACGCCAGCCAGAGTGGCCAAGCC
>NW_021940620.1:5275501-5279602 GCF_001715985.3 Manacus vitellinus | reverse complement strand
CCGGGCTCCGAGCGCCTGTGATGATCCATGTGCCCGGCGATGCTCCCGCCAGGCCCCCGCGCTCCCGCGGTTCCCCGGGATGAGCGTGATGGGGTGTGCGAAGGGTACGGGACAGGGAGTGTGTTTGATAGAACTGGGGTGTCAGGCTCACGGCTCCTACATAGAGCCCTTTCATCCTTCCCCCAGTGTGTATGCACACCCTTTTGTGTCAGTTTTGAAGCCAGCCAAGCCTGAGGTTGTCCCCATCCTCCTCCCCAGCCGCAGAACCCAGGTTCAGAGTGCTGGTACACCACATCGTTTTAGCTTTTCCGCCCCGGCTCCAAGACAAGCTCAAGGGCCACATCTAAGTCATGGGCTGGCTCCTCCAACCTGCATGCACATACACACAAAATTCCCTTCATTCCTCAGAGAGGGGAAAAATGAGCTTAACGTGGCTCAGCTGCTCCACTCCTGCCCCTGCCCTGCCCTTGGAGGCTGCTGAGGACACCAACAGCTTGCGGGGACATGCTCCAGTCCAGGGGAAGGGAGCCCACGTTAACCACCAGAACGAACTGCCCAGGTCCATCTTACTGCCCATGTCAGAAGGGATGTGGTACATTAGGACGACCCTGTCAGGTTTCATGTCCAGTCCATGGGGACAAGTTTCATGTCCAGCTCACAGGGATAGGATGTGGCAGGTCTGCTGGGTTTGGTTTAGGCAGCATGTTCTGGGAGAGCTTCTGACTGAACCCGTGTTGAGGAAGCAATTTCAATCAAATGAAACAGACAGATAAACAAACAAAAAGAAAAGAGGAAAGGAAATCATAGGGAAAGAGACACAAAGAATGGGAGACAATTACAGCTGCAGATTTTCTAATGGGCTCTGAGGCGTTTATTGAAGTCAAAGATTTCTTTATCCTTAAACATTTCACTTCCCTCACAAGCCTTTTCTCTGAAGATCCCTGAATAACTTGCCAATGCCAAAGTTACTTGAAAGCTCAGAAAACAAAAAGGGACAAACAGCAATTTTTTAAACTGCGAACTGCTGTAAAAGGTATTAAAGGGATTACATTTTTTTTCAGCCTTAAATGATTTGCAAACTCAGCCTGAAAAAAGCATCTCCCCCGGGAACAGCATTCCGAGGCCATGCTAACCTCTGCCAGAGGAGATTCATGCACAAATCATTGAGCAAAAAGCCAGCAATGAGTAATCAAAGGCACGCACCAAACTCCAAGAACAATCTGCAGAATCCACAATCTCCAGTGGTAAAGTTTTCCACTGAATAATTTCTTCTGTGAAAAAGGAATTCGTTGAATTCTTGGTCTGACATTTGCTAATCCTTTTTTTTTTTTTTTAAAAGAATGACTGACTCGCGGGAAACAGAAGGCTGCTCAGAAAGGCACTGGGGTTTATTAATACCAGCTCTGCCATTTTACATGAATATCAGGTAGCTTTTTTTTTTTCCTGTCTTCTGTTTGCAAACACAAAGGAAACCAGTTCCTTTCCTGTGTGCTTTAACTCACAGGCTCTTCTTCAGCACATCTGTCGGAAAGCAGTTCAGCGGCTTTCCTCCACATTGTCTCCAATTTATTAATCAACACTTTCAGCTCCCTACTGAGTTACAGCCAAATTATGGTCCTTGAAGTCCATGGCAGCACTTCCACTGACTTCATTAGGACCAGAAACTGACTCTTGAAGTCTCTGCCAATTCCTTAAGTGCTTTAACTTCAGTGTTGGACATTTCTGTTTTAATCTTCTTATGCCTGTTTCTGACACATCATTTACATGTGTGCACACACAAACTGCCTTTCTGAAACTAAAAACTGCCTTAAAAGCAAACAGAAAAGTTTTATTCATTTACCTGTGAATGGGTGGACTCAGGACCCTGAATGTGTCTTTGCCAGGGCTGTTAGAGGACAGATGCCATTTTGAGGGGCCTGTTAGAGAGCCCCAACCGCAGACCCTGCTCCATACCAGGGAGACAGCTGGGGTTCATCCTGCTGTGGGAAGAGTTTTGGCCTATTCCAGCTCCAGTCTCTGTTTCAAGGCCACCACTGGTCCGGTGGCTCGTGAGAACAAGTCGCAGCCATGGAAACTGTGATATTTGAGCACCAAAAATTCCTGCTTGCGGGAAGCCTGGAGCTGAGACCTTCACAGGTCAGGCCATTTACTTCCCACTGACCCCTCTCAGCCTGAACTAGTTTACTCCAAGGCCAAAGCCCCGCAGGAGGAGAGGTTGGGAGCTGCGTTCCCATTTCCCTGGCCTTTTGGTTTAGTCACTGGCTGAGTTATGAAATCTGCCTGCAGCGTAACCCTGTCTGTGGGTTTCCCATGGGCTGGAGCGGCTATTACCGAGGAGCAGTTGGAATGTTAATTACCCATTAAGGAACTAAATCTGGGGGATTTCTCAAAGCAAATAGACATAATCTCTGGCACTGACCCCACCTCTGGCACTGACCCCACCCTGGCCTGAGCATCCTTCCCTTCCCAGCAGGCTGGAGGATGCAATCCTTGCAGCCTCTGCCCAGTGCCTCCCTTTTTGCTCATCTCAGCCTGGGAAGACTCTCAGTGCTGTCCTCGGCAGTAGGACAGCCTGGCTGGAGCTGGCATTCAAGCCCTAGGAACATTTTGCAGGGTAGGCAGTTCTCTTGAGGATACACCAGGACTAGTGCAAGGCAAAGTGAAAGGGAAGAATGTGTCCTGGGGAGTGGGGAAAGTCCCATCCTGCCCAGAGGGACCAGGAGCAGCCTGTTTCCCAGCAGCTCTAGGGCTGAGGGCTCTGTGGAATTTCGAACCGATGGGTAAGTTTTTAACAGCTCATCGGGTTATTCCAGCCTGTTACCCCATAAATGGAGGCCTGTCTGTTTCCTTGCCTCTGGTTTGCATCTGTTCCAGGGCAACATCCACAGGCTGGTACAAGCCTCGCCAAGGATCATCACAGCCAGCCCTGCACACGTGGCTCCATGGGGATAAACCCACCCTGCCTGGCTGCCACGCACCCCTGACTGTCCCCAGGCTCCTCCTCAGAGGGGTCACCCGCAGCCACACATGGCCTGATGCAGGCTGACCTTGCAATACCCCCTGCTGCTGACTCCTTCCTTCCCCTTTCCTCCAAATCAGGCCACGGCTGCTGTCACTGGAGCCCCCGGCTGGAATTACAGCAGTGCTGCCAATGAATATTTTAAAAACCTCTCCTTCAGTATTTAAACTGGAAGATCCCTGATGCAGTAACAAAGACAGGAGTGAGTGAGGGTGGCCCACTAGGTCAAGACAGGCATCCCTGAGCACAGAGGGTTTTCCCAGGGAAGAAACCTGGCACGTGGGAGTGCAGAGAGCCTTATGGACCAAACCTCCTCTCCCTGGTGGCAGCGCCAGAGGTTTGCAATCTGCCTCTTTTCCAAAAGTCTCTGATGTTTCCTGTCTTTACTCTCCTGAGCGCTTTCTAAATTATTTGGAACCAGAAAATATTTGCTTGCAGGATCACCTTTATGTGAAAATTTACAAATTTTGCTGTAGAGCTGGAACAAACCTCCCTGATCACAGCTCTGGTCCCTGTGCCATCGCTCAGAGCTGCACAGCCTGCGCTGCTCCCATCAGCTGCTGGAGCTTCCCATGGAGAATCACCAGACTGAAACCTCTCCCATTATCTCCTTGATGAAAAATACTCCAGACTTACACATACTGAACCACCACACACATTCCCTTGTGGGTGAATTCCCAAGCACCTCCTTTTAGCCAGGGCTCCTGCCTGAGCTCGGGGCAGGGACAAACAGCTGCCTGGAGACCCCCATGACACCTCACTGTGCTCAGTCCCCACAGCAGAGCAAGGAGGAAAGGCCTGTGCCCCAACATGGCTGAGTGCCGGCTGTGGCTGTGTAGCCAGGGGGAAAGGCCCTGCGTGCTGGAATTACGGCCATCTTCATCCGGTTGTTTTTTACACTGGTTCGTTTCCAAAGCTCTCCCGGGGCAGGTCTGCCAGGAACCCAACCACCCAACCGCGCCCGCCTCCATCTTGGTGAGGGGCAGAGGGACAGGAGGTGGCAGCGCCATCTTGGGAAGGTCGAGCCGAAGGGGAGAGGTGGTGGGGCAGCCGCCATCTTGGGGAGGTCAGTGGGGAGGCAG
>NW_021940620.1:5268216-5274659 GCF_001715985.3 Manacus vitellinus | reverse complement strand
TTGGTTTCCTGAGCGAAGTGGTTGAACATCTCACTTGTGCAGGGCCCCGGCTGTAGCAAGTATTTGGCAGGAGAGGGCAATAGGGAACCGTCTTCCTGTGCTCGGGAGCAGAGGCACGGGATCCATGGCCGCCAAAACAAACAGCCGAGTGCCGGGTCTGCTGTCTCCCGTCGCTGAGTGTCGTCTTCAGAGGCAGAAGATTTACCTGGGCTAGTCCCAAGGATGTGGTTTGGAGAGCAGTTAAATGGAAGAACCCAAGCTAGTACTTAAAAGGTGTGCAGAGTTGGACCTTAGTGTCCAAATGAGGTCTTTAATAGTTGTTTGGCTTGGTATTTTCTTTCCATAAAGTCACACAAACAAGGGGAAGTGCTTGGCACTGCTGGTTACCAAGGAAAGGGCCTCCCCCGTGTGCAGCTGTGGTGGGGCCTGGGGACAAGCACAGCAGGAGAGACCCCACTAAGCAGCTGTGGGTGGTGACCTGTGTGCCAGCATGCAGCAAAGCTGGGAATCCCGGGGTTTGTAAGAAATCCACTTGTACCCCCAAATTGCTGCTTCTGTTTTGCCAACAGTAACTCATTTTTCTTGCTTGGTTGAGACAGTAGGAATTTCATAAAATCCTTTAGCAATGCTGAGAAACCTAGCATCACTCATGCTTCACTTTGGTTGTTGTTCAGAAATGGCACCTCGTAAAGGCAAGGAGAAGAAGGAGGAGCAGGTCATCAGCTTGGGACCGCAGGTGGCTGAAGGAGAGAATGTGTTCGGTGTCTGCCACATCTTTGCTTCCTTCAATGACACTTTTGTCCACGTAACTGATCTCTCTGGCAAGTGAGTATTGAACACCCATCACCTCGCTGTGGTACATGGCTCCTTCAGGTGCGAAAACAGAAACTAGGCTTGGCAAGAGGTTCCACCAAAGTCCTGGAGCTTCTGCTGAGCCCGATGGGATGGTGCGTGTACACGAACCAGGTGGCTTGGTGAGCTCCTCTGATCAATGTTGTACTCAGGGTACTGGGTGGCAGTTTATTGATCTGGTAACGTTGACAATAACAGGTTCTCTCCCTACCCAGAAGCTGTTCTGGGGGGAGGAACAAGGAATGGCTTTCTCCTGAGTGTCGTCTTTTCCTTCTGTAGGGAAACCATCTGCCGTGTGACCGGTGGGATGAAGGTGAAGGCGGACAGAGATGAGTCCTCTCCCTATGCAGCCATGCTGGCAGCCCAGGATGTTGCCCAGAGGTGCAAAGAGCTGGGCATCACTGCCCTGCACATCAAACTACGTGCAACTGGGGGGAACAGGTACGTCACAGGGACACTGGTGGTCACTGTGGTGGCTGATGGTGAAGGGTTTGGGTCTGGGACAGGAGGAGGATGGTTTGGGATGGGGAAGGTGGGATTTTTAATATTGCTAGTTGTTTGTAAACTCTGTTCAGCTTCTGAGTCATTTAAGGGGTTGTTGGTTCTGACTCTCCTCCAGGACCAAGACTCCTGGACCTGGTGCTCAGTCAGCCCTGAGAGCTCTGGCCCGCTCTGGGATGAAGATTGGCCGCATTGGTGAGTGAGGGAGAACGGGATTAATTAGTGAAAGGAGCTTTGTAGGCATGTGTGCTGTTTGGTGTGATGGTTTAACTTTGGGATGTTTTTCGTGGCCGCTCAGGTGGCACCAAAGGAAGGATTTAATTTAAGCAGATCCCTAAACTGATGATTCCTCAGGAGGTGGTGAGAGCACAACTCAGAACCCAGGTTTCTGTGTAGAGGGCAAACCTCAGCTCACAGCAGGGTACCACTGTTCCTTGGATGTCACAGCGCTTGTCCCATAGCGGTTCAGTCACCTAAAAATACCTTGGTGGTCTCAGCTTGAGACAGTGACTCAGTTATAGTGGAGTTCTCCAGCTGTTGGAGGAGAGTCCTGAACTTTGTCGGGGAGTCACAAGAAGCTGCGGTGGTGGCTGTGCTGAAAATTCATCAAGCATCCTGTTTCTTTGGAAACCCTGTGGCTGCTTGGTTTAAGTGGGATGGGAGATGGGAATTTTTGCTTCCTGTACATTAAAAGCTCTGGGTACCCAGCTTGTGGGAAGTTCCCAAGTTCCACTCTACAGAGCATACCTTCTACCCATGTGTGGCCCCTGCACTGCCGAGGTGCAGCCATGAGGCTGGGGTTGGTGGCTGTGCCTTATTGGTTTCTGGGGGTACCTCTGGAAGGTAACAGTGTGTTTTGGGTTTTCTTCCCCCTGCAGAGGATGTCACCCCCATCCCCTCCGACAGCACTCGCAGGAAGGGTGGTCGCCGTGGACGTCGTCTGTAAACAGCGCTGCATCTTCTGTTTATTAAAGCTCTCTTAAACCTCTGCTCAGCTGTGTTTTCTTACTGGGGTGTGCTGGACTTCCGTGTAATGCCATGGATGGCTTGGGCTCTGGAGCTGGGCCTCTGGGTTGGGGGGAGGTTGGAGGTGAACTAGGCTGGCTGATCCAAAGCCATGGTGGGTCTTGGGCTTCAAAGCAGAAGCTGCTTGGATACTTGGGCTTTCAAACTGAGTCATGATCTCTTGGAAGTGTCCTTGCCACAGGGAAAAAAGGCTGGGCTGGGAGTGAGAAACTACTGCTGTGTTTTCTGCAAAATGCTGCTTAATTCATCACTTCCCCTTTCTGTGGAAAAAAAGTCCCCTGCCTGTGCAGATGTTCCTAAGCCAGCATTTCCTTTGGCACAGCCATAGTGCTTTATCTGTTGTTTTTTATGTGGCCATGGAAAATTTTAGAATAAACTTCCCCTACTGTCCTAAAAGTGCAGTTTGCCACTCAAATAGCTGTTTTCCTGTACTTAAAGTTTTCTTTGAACTCTGTGTTGAGAACTTGCTGAAAACACAAAGCCAGCAGCAGCTCAGCCAACATGGAGCTGAACAGAGGAGGGGACAGCTCAGGAGTGCAGGGAATGGGACTGTGTGTGTGCGACCAAGAGCTCCAGTCAGTGGTTTTTTAACACAGTGAATACTGTTGCTGTGTGTTGCTGTATGACCCAGGGGATATTGGTGTGGCTGCTTCCTGGGGCACTTTTGTGGAAAACTACAGCAATAACAAATCCAATGCAGGACATTTGTGGCAGCACGAACAGCTCATCTCTGGGTGCTGTTTGAGTTCCTCTCCCCTCTGCTGCCCACCCAGGCCCAGCGGGGCCACCCAGCTCCAGGCCATTTCAGCCCTGCTGGTTTTAAGGGCAGTTTAGAAGTGGGAAGGTGTCTGCTCCACATGAAGGTGGATTTGCTCTATTAACCCTTAATCCTTGGAAACTGGAGCCCTGCTGTGTGCACAGGGATGGCTGAGCAACCTGCCCTATGCCATTTGGTGCCCTGGACATGATGTGCCATGGGCAGGCTGCTCACTGGGCTTGCTGCTCAATTAATGGCAAAAATACCTTTGATTTCTTGGCAGGCCTGACGTCTTTGAAATGGCTTCCTGCGTTGGTGTGTACTCCCCAGGGGGGAAATGCTGAATGAGGAAGAGAAACCGGAGATCCAGCACAGAGTGGCTGCCTGGCACATCACCTTTCTGGAGGAAAAGACCCTCCTGTCAGAGTGGCATGGATGGCTCTCATGGCTCTGGCAGTCCCTGCCCTGACCCAGGTGGTTGTCTCGGGTGATTCAGTGAGGAACTGCATCACCTGCAACCCCCCCTGTAGCTGGGTGATGGCTCCCAGACTGCATGGGGGTGAGATGTGTGTGCCTGCCCACCCTGTGTCTCCCCAGCAGGGATGCTCATCCTGCCGAGGGCTTGGGGCTGCTCAGGGGCTGTGCTCCCCTCCCACACACAGTCTGTGGCCACTGGCAAGCCCTGTGGCTCAGCCCTTCCCCTCCAGTTTGCCCAGGGCCAAACCTGAGCTGTTGGGGGTGTAGCCTTAGGGGCAGTGGGAAATGTGGGTCTGTTCCCCAGACCTTATTCTGTGCAGAGTCTGGGGGCTGAGAGCTGTGAGACGAGGCCCAGCTGGTGATGAATGGCTTTCTGTGAATGCACCTGGGTTATTCCAACTGCCTGCCTCAAATAATTGCTCTGCCGGCCTGGTCCTCAGCAGGTCTGAGCCCAAGCCTGAGACCACTCCTCTCTCCAGATGGCTTTTTTTCCCCCCAAAAAAGACAACTGGTTCCTCAGCTTCCTGTAATGGTGCTTGCTGAGTTTTTGATGGGCAACAGCAAACACAAAGCCTTGGGGTAACAGGGTGGTGAGGAGCCAGTGCCAGGCTTGTGCAACGGGGGAATGAGGAGGGTCAGACAGGATGGGAGCTGCTGTCTGAAAGGGTCTGCATCTTCCCTGGAAAAATCAATTTACAAACTGGAAACACCGGATGCCACAGCCACAGGCAGAAAGTGTGTGGGGGAGTGTGAAGTACTGAAGAGTTGATGGGGAGTGTCCGTGTGTGTAGTGAGGGCTGGCTTTGTGCTGGTTGTGCCCGTCTGGGCTGGGGCTTGGGGGGTTCAGCTTGCCAGGGGGAACAAGGCCCTCCTCCACCCCCAGGTTATCGCCCACGTCTGTGGTTTGCAGAGCCAGGCCCAGCTCCATGGAGTCGCTGGGGTTTCACTTGCAAAGTTCCTGTTCAAACTCTCTCTGGTTCCCCTTTGGGCTGAGGCTGGTCACGGAATGTGCCTGGAGTGTGGCCTCAAGGCAGGAGTTGTGGCCCAAACGAGGAGCTGAGTGAGGTCTGGAGCCTCGAGGAAAAACCTGTGTGTCTCCCAGAACCCCCAGTGCCCACAAGGAGAGAGACAAAAAATTTATGGAAAGCTTTTATGTTCTATTTCCTTTTATTTTAGCCTTCTTTTCTTTCCTCCTTTTTAGCCTCCTTTTCTTTCCTCTTTTTTCCCTTTTAGCTCCATTTTCTCTCCCTTTTCATCTTCTTTTCAAACACCTCTGATGGTTTCTAAGTACAGCTTTATCACTGGTAGCCTGGGGTGAGGCTGATGGACACTCCTGGGCTTGTGCTCCATGCACCCCTGGGTGCCCAGGGCTTTCCCAGCTGGGTCACAGGAGCCTGTGGGTGGGACACCAGGCTCCAGGCACCTAAGCCCTTCTACAGTGGGGCTGCAATGTCCCACGTGGGAAGTCAGAGCATTGTCCCACCATGCCTCCTCCAGGAAGAGCAACTGTCAGGAAACCCTGCCCCACTGCCTGGAAATGCTCCATGACGATCCCTTTCCCTGCTCTCCAGGCACAGCCAGGGCTGGCTCTGTGTCCCTCCAGCCAGGTGGCTCAGAACTAACCCAGGAGAAGGAGTGGCTGAACCAGCCCCAGCAGGTTTTCCAGGTAACCGGTGGTGTCTGGCTTTTAGTGCCTCACACGCAGTTTCACTTTTGGCTGAGCCTTGGGCACGGTGGAGCTGGATCCTGACGCTGGAGCCGGCTCTGTGCTGGGCACAGTGTGACTCTGGCTCAGTGTGGGCACTGGGGGTGTGTTACCCCTGGCACTGCCCTGGGACCTTGAACAAAATCACCAAACCCAGCATTATGCTGCTTCTGCCCATGTAGCACTTGCAGGGCTGTTGGGAGGGCTGGGAATCCCCAATGCTCCACTCCTACTGGTGCTTTGGGGTCGCTCACCTTGAGGGGCTGCTCCTCCTCTCTTAGCTTTGGGGGTTCAGCCTCTGGAAGCTGCTGTAGGCAAAGCAAGGAGGGCTGGAAAGCACTTAGTCCTTGAATTGTTCCCCCTCACCCTGAGAAGTCCTGGCCAAGCACCCCCAGCCAGGGGGGTCTGAAGTGACCCTCAGCCCGGGGTTTGAGCTGAAGTGCAGTTTTTCCCCAGCAGCAAAGATCAGTGAGGAGGGGTGTACCTTGACAGTGTGCCCCCACACGGGGGTTCTGCTCTTAGTCTTGGGTGTGGGGTCTCTCCCCATGGTGTCCCACACCTGGTAACCCACCTCTGGACCCCACTTCCTTCTTCACACATCGTCTGTCACCTCCCCCATCCCACCAGCACATCCCGTTTCTCAGCTCCTGCTACCCCCCCCCACATATACCACCTCCTGCCCCCCCAGGGGTACCAGAGCCCCCAGACCCATGTCACTGGTGTCACCAGGCTGGGCACTGTGACCTGCCCGTGGCGTGGGGGGGGCAGTGATGCCCCCACTGAGTAGCCACGGTGCTCACCACCGAGTCCAGCATAAACTCTGTACTGAAGACCTGTGGAGCAGAGCTCTGCCTGGCAACAAGTGATGCAAGTGCCAGCAGCCAATAGGATTTTTTTTTTTACTCCCCCCCCCGGGTGTCAGGGCAGGGTGGGGACCGGAGGGTATTTCCAGGGACAGAGCTGGGGGTGCTCATTTCCATCGGGGAGCCCACCGGAGCCATGGCAGAGGAGCAGCGGGACCTCATCTCTGACCGCGGCAGCGCCGTGCTCAGCGTTGGGAACACCCAGAGGTGCCACTGCTGGGGGGCAAGGGGTGGGGGGCAAGGAGAGGGCAAAGTGGGCACA
>NW_021940620.1:5194231-5266413 GCF_001715985.3 Manacus vitellinus | reverse complement strand
GGTTCGGGGTCTCTTGGGGTGCTGGTGGGAGCTCCTGGCCTCCTGCAGCATCTGTCTGGATGATATCAGCACACTCCCACCTGATTTTTCTTTGCCCTGTCTCATTGTGGTCATTTCTTTGCAGCAAGCAGACCCCGGGAAGATGTTCCCGGAGCTGAAGGACAACTTTCTGGACAATGTGAAGAGACTGAGAAACACCATGGCTCACGCAGACCTGAAGGTCAGTGCTTGCTGCCATCCTACTCTTCCCCATCCAGGAGTCCCCTGCTTGGGGGAGGGACTGGAATGTCCCCACCTGGAAAAATGAAGGGCTGCTTGAGCCAGGCTTGGGCCACTCCCACCCCAGGGAAGGGGATGGTGCTCACCACCTTCCTTGGCCAAGCTGGAGCTCATGGCACAGCTCCCCTGGGGTGAATTCCCCCCATGCCCATTAATGTGCTGGTCCCCCTCGTTGCAGTCCATGGAATCCTGGATGTACAACTGGCTGCTGTTTGAGATGGCCAAGAACCCCAAGTCGGAGGAGAACAAGGCAATCCCGGCAACTAAAGGTATTGGGGATGGGGCTGCTGAGCTGGGGAGGGTCAGGGAGGTGTTGGCATGGGTCATCCCACAGGGAGCCAAGCCCTCCCTCCGGTCATGGTCCTGTTCATTCCGTGGGGAGCCTCTGCTTGGTGGCCTATAGGACATCACAGAGCATCTCTGTCTGCTGCATGCAGGGCATTTGGGGTGAGCAAAAGGCTGAACAGCTGGAGCACCACCCCAAATCCTCCACCCCTGGCTAGCCCAAGAGCTTGAGAAAGGTCACGGGGCTGGGGCTTGTTCACCTTTAAATTAAACTGCTTGTGGGTAGAATCTCCTGCTGAGGCTGCTGAGGGGGAGAAGGGCCTCAGGGAGAAGGGAGAGGTTGATGGGGTCTCCCCTCTGTTTCTGTTACCCTAGTGCAAACTAAGTGCCAGGCCGAGGCCAATTTTGGGGGTGTCCATCCAGGCCGGTTCCACCCACAGTGCGATGAGAACGGTGACTACCTGCCCAAGCAGTGCCATTTCTCCACTGGCTTCTGCTGGTGCTGCTACAAAAATGGCACCAAGATTGAGGGCACTGCTACTCGGGGAAAGCTGGACTGCTCTGGTAGGTTGCCAGGGAGGGGAAGGAGAGGAATGAGCAGTATGCAAGGACTGCTTGGGATTAGGGAGGAGGAGAGCTAGGAGAGGAGAGGCATCCACGCTGTAGGGAGCACCCCTCTGGTGCCAGCATGTTAAGACTAGAGGGGACCCTTAAAGCCACCCCAGGTCTCTGCAGGTGGAGCCAAGGTATGCAGACAGGGTTTTCCACGAGCCCCCCTTGCCCCCAGCCCCCAGCTCAGCAGTGGGTGCAGCCTCTCCCCCACTGCCCTCTGTGGGATGGGGTGTGATGGGGCAGCCCTGGGGTCCAGCACCCATATCCTGCCCTCCCTTTGCAGGGGCTGCTGCTCCTACCAGTGCCGCTGCCACCCCGGATCCGGACGAGATGATCTTCTCCGGGGTGGACACGCTCAAGCTGAACGTGGAAAAACGTGAGTGTCCAAGTGCAGTCCAGGACCGGGAAGGGGAGCTCCTGGGGGAGCACCAAAGCGCTGCTGGGGAGGTTGTGATGGAGACAGGGGTTTTGGTTGGTCCTTGAGCTGTCCTGCTGACTACCTCCTCTTTTTCCCCCACAGCAGAGTAGAAGATGCCAGCAGTTGCCTCCAGCATCCCAGCTCCTGTCTGTTTTTTTCCCCCGTTTCTTTTCTGCGCTTACATCGCTGACCTTTCCCCGGCTGTAGAACAGCAGCTGGGGCTGAGCTGCCACGACTCTGAGTGCTAGAGACAAAGTGTCCCCTCCGAGGGTGGGTAAAGCAGGCTGGAAAATTATTTCAACCATGTCAGATCCATAAATCCTGTTCCCTTTGGCTCATCGACATCCCACAGCACCTAGGCAGTGGCAGAGCTCACCCCTGCTGAAGAATTAATGCTTCCTTGCACTAAATGAACATTAAAAGCAGCAAAACAATATCCACCAGCTTCTTAACTGATCCCCGTAGGCTGGAGCCCTGTTAGATTACTGGAGTAGAGGGTTTTTATTGTGGGGTGCTCAGATTTGTAGACAGAGATCTTCGCCTACAGCCGCAGCAGTGGGTAACCGTGGGCAGAGGGGCTTCTAATCTTCCTGAATATATCTGATTGTTCCTTTATAAATGAGCTCAAAAGCTAATTATTTCAAATAAACTTTTGAATAAGAAAGCCCTGTAAGCAACTCTAGCAGGGCTGTGCTTGCAGTTTGCAGCTGTTGTAGGTTAAAAATAAATGCATCTTAATAAAAAAAGGGATAAAGAAAAATCTCTGCAACACTTGGACACCTGTGTCCTCACCCAGGACTGTACGTGTTTCTTTCCCCATTGCTGGCCCCTCCCTTGTTTGATTTCCCCCCTGGCCCCCATCATGGCCCGGGAGGCTGAAATCTCCTTTCAGTGAGTCACAGTGGTGGGGGGAGAGGAGAGGAGCAGCCCCCTGTGCCAGGAGCCATCTCCCTCCTGGAGCCAGAGAGCTCTGCCCTCACCCAGGGAGCACAAGGGGATGTGGTCCTTTTTTCCTCACCTCCTAGATCCCAGTCTGTCCCCAGGGAGCAGGAAGAAAACAATTATTTTTTTCCCCAAGGGTTGAAACAGTGCCCATGAACCCAGGCAGACACTGGGCTCTGCTCTCCTACACACAACATCCTCCAGAACCAGGTGGTCTTGGTCACCTCCCTTCCTTTGAAAGTAACAGAAGCAAAATCTTATGTTGTTGGGTTTTATTTTGTACTCCATAAAAAAACAACACAAAAACTGACTCTGCCTTGGCTGAGAACAACTGCTGGACACAGCTGTTCAGTGCAACTCCACGGACATGATAATCACTACTGTCAGTGTTAGAATAAAAAGGAAACCCGAGCTCTCTTCTGTAGTAGCAAAAGGACTGACACCACAAGTCACAGAAGGAGGAGGGGAAAAAAAGGTAAAGGTTTCTCTTAAAAATATAGCTCTGTGGTAAGAGAAAGGGACGACTGGGTGTCAACAAGGAGAAAAGCAGTTTGTGCTCTGCTCTGGTCAAACTGCCTTCTCCAGTTCTGTTCCATGGGGAGGGACAATAAACACATCTCTGGGCCCCAGCAGGGCAGGAGGAGGCAGAAAGTTACACTGCTCTGCTCTAAAAGTCACAGTTAAAAGAAGTTATAAATTATATTTAAAAAAAAGTTGGAATTCTCCTGATGAGCTTCCTTTTCCTTTCTTCTGTTTGATCTTCACCCATAAATCCTTAATCACAGGAATGCGGTACCTTTGGGGAGAGGAGTTAAAAGCATTAGGGATGGGGAGGAGGAGAACAGCCTCACAGCTGAGCAGAGCACGGGCAGAGGCATCTGGTCCACTTCCAGGTGGCTACAACATCACCATCTAATCCACATCACTCTTCCATGCTCCCTGTGGTCAGCAGGGACAGACAGACACTGCCAGAGGCCGCTCATCTCTGCTGGTGACAGAGGTCAGCAACATCCAAGCTGGATATCCAGTTCTCAGCAGCTAAAGAGTTGAGGTCAGACACATCCAGAGAAGCCAGCACACGGCTGCATGACATTCCTCACACTGCTCCACTCCCTGGCCCTCTAATCTAAGGCCAGGCTGGCTCAGTGACCACTTAGAGGGCACACTGTCTTCCCAAAACTGGCCCAGGAGTTCTGAATTTGGCCAAGGTTACCGCCGCTCTGAGGTACCAATGGATAGTCCCCATCTACAGGCCATGTACCTTCTCACAGTCCTTCAGGCTCAGCTGTTTTCTTCTTCTAAAAAGAAAACAGGGAGAAATAAATAATGATCATCAGCACTGCAAACATGAAGGACCCAGCAAAGCCACAGAGGCTTCCTGGATATGTCCCTGTGGAGGTGGTAGCCACCATGAGGAACATCCTGTAGTCTCCCTTTGAGCCCTTGGAATGGGATGCAGTAGCCTGCCAAGCCCTCAGCAGCTCCAGCTTCTGCTGAGAACAAGATGAACAGAGAGCTGAAGAGCAGCACTTACTCCTTGGACAGGCTCTCTTTGCCACCAAAAGGGCCCCTGGGTTTGACCCTTCCAGGGACAGGGATCTCTCCTGGGGCAGCAATACAAGAACAAGCCCTTCTTCGAGCCACCCTAATCCCAAACAAAGTTCAAGATTTCTCAAGATTGGCCACAGTGAACTGCAGGCTCCTCTGTACTGCCAGCAAAGCCAGGACATGGCTCTGTTCCTTCTCTAGCCTGGTACGCTGCCAGGATGGGATGAGCACCACAGCCATGGCTCAGAACAGCTCTGCCCACGGTACCCCAGCCCAGGGTCTGGCACATACCTTCTTCTTCTTCTTGTGAACCTCAGCAGAGCCATCTGCTACAGGCTCCCCTTCAAAAGACACCTTTTTGCTTTTCTTCTTTTCTTTTCCAGTCTTCTTTTCTGGGAGACGGAAAGAAAAGCCAACTAAGAGAGGGATTCTGGTATTGTCAGCCTCTGAGAGGGAGCACAGACTGGCAGGAGAGCCCCCAGTAAGTTTTTGATCACATCCAAACTTGAGCAAGCTTTCCAGAGCAGGAACTGGATGAGGCCAGAAGCCTGCTACAGGCAGCTGTATCCGGGGATGTTTCCCTAATACCTCTGAGCCAGAGCAATTTGATCCCACCATCTGTCTACACATGTGGGTGGAATTACATAGGATTCCCTCCTTTCCATATCCTGCTGCCCACCCGCTCCAAGGAACCGCTTCAGGGCTGGAGGAGCTGGGCACATGCCAGAAATGAGAGCAAGGGGAGCTGCTAACACAGGATGGGCATGAGGTTCAGCTCAGCACAAATGCTCCAAGAGGCTTCAGCTCACCCATGTCCAACTGCCCACATGAGGGCCAATGGACAAGTCTGTCTGCTCCAAAAATAAGGGCTGCATTTCAGCAGAACAGAAACTCCAGCAGATATGGCCCAGTCAATCCATCTCCTTTTCTTTTTTTTTTTTTAAAGCCTACAAGATCCAGCACAGAACCAGCTCTGGTTTGCAAATGCAGGCTGCACTGCAAAGAAAAAAATGGCCTTTGGATTAGGGCAGCAGGCAGAGCACTACAGAATGGCAAGCTGTAGAAAGGTAACAAGTGACAGGATAAGAGGAAATAACCCCAAGTTGAGCTAGGGGAGGTTTGGATTGAGTATATGGAAAAATTTCTTCACTGAAAGGGTTGTCAAACACTGGAACAGGCTGTCCAGGGTAGTGGTGGGGTCACCATCCTTGGAGATATTTAAAAGGTGTGTAGATATGGCACTTGGTGACATGGTTTGGGAGTGGGCCTGGGTTAATAGTTGGACTTGATGATCTTAGAGGTCTTTCCAACCCAAATGACTCTGATTTAAGAGGGAAGCAGCCAAGCAGGAAGTCAATAGGGAAGTGGGTGCTACTTACAAGGCCCTGCACTGGAGGCTGAACATGCATCAGCTGCAAGAACCTACTGCCAACTAGGCCCCAAGTGTAGCATGCTTACTTTTAGCTGGTTTTTTCTTTTCCTTGCTGCCTGCCGTCTTCTCCGGGTCACCATCTTCTTTCTTTTTTTTCTTTTTGGGTACTTCTTCATTAGCCTGCCCTTTCCGTTTCTTCTCCTTGGGCTGCCCCACAGCCCCATCCTCTCCCCCCAGTTTCCGCTTCTGAGACGTTTTCTGCTTCTTGTTCTCTTTGTCTTTGCTCTTAGACGGTTTCACAGCCTTGTCTGCCGTGGAGGATGGTTTCTTCTTTTCCTTCTTTTCTTTTTTCTCCTTTTTCTTCTTCTTCTTCGCTTCCAATCCTTCCACTGCCTGCACTGCAGGGACTTTGGCAGCAGTGGTGACCTCGGTTTCGCTCCCTGAGCTTGGCTCCCCTGACTGTGGGACGGAGAGCGGGGCATGTGATGGTGCTGGGGTCACTTGCACCTCTTTTGCACCAACATCATTCTCTTTCGCTGCCAAGGCTTTCTTGAGTGAAGGTTTGCGGCTGGCATGACCTGGCTCTGTTTTTCCTGCCACCTTCTCTTTGTTGGAGGCTTCTGTGGCTTCCTGCCCTGAAGGGGGGTTGTTTTCTGCAGAAACAGTGACAAGAGAGAGAAGGCAACTCAGGGAGCACTCATTACACAGACCACAGTCACAGGAGGATGGAAATATGCATTTTCTCCTCACAAGAAAGCTAAACCTGCTGGCTACCTATAGCAGTCAAAGAAAGATGCCTCAGCCTGAGATCAATTATCTGGAGAGGGAAGGGGGTGATAACACTCACAACAGCTTTGGCTGTTTGACAAGATGGGTGAGCACAGATAGATCAGTCCTTCCCCAGGACACCATTCCCAGTAAGGCAGGGACTTACCAAGGTGGTGGGGGTATCCACACCACCATGTTTAACCATCATCCATGGCAAACCCCAGTGCACCTGGGCCTTCTTGAGCCCATATATAGCCTTGACCTCCTCAACACTCTTTTGCATGATGTAATTATGTGCTCAAGGGGCCAACAGACCTGTTTGAGCATCTAGAGCAGGCCAGAGCTCACAGCCAGGCCACAGTTCACACCAGAGCAGAAGCAGCTTCCAGCTCCAATTTCTGCTATTTGCCAACAAACCAGGGAAATGGTGGGACTTTTCCTTTCTCCACAGGTCTTCCCACTTGCTTCCCCTGCTCTGCGCTCCAGATATGCTACAGACCCCACACAGCACTGGGCATACAGCCCAATGGGAGGCTTAAATAACAGCACTGTGTAGCAGATGTTCTTCAGCCAGTGTTTGAATCTTCCACAGAAGCCATCACTACCTCAGCACACCAATGCAGTGTGCCTCAGCTCCAGGGATAGCCCTCCCTGCTCCTGTTAATTACTGTGGATAAAGCAGAGCTCAGAGGAGACAAAGGCACTGAGCACTGAGCCTCACAAGCAGCCAGCATGAGCAGGGTGTTCAGGGAGAGGGCTGTGCCATGGCCAGGGAAGCCAGCAGACGGCAGCAGCACTCCACGCTGCTGGGCTCCGTGATGGAGACACACTGGGAACACGGCCCGTCCCACTGACACCCTTGCCAGTGTCACCCTCCTGTGCCAGCACGGCTTTGCTCCAGGGACAAGCAAATTCCCAGCCCTGCCAAAGGAGACCCACCTGCTTTGTGGTTTGCAGCCACCTGGTTGTCATCTGTGTCGGAGTCACTGCTGTCAGTGCTTGAGCTGTCGGCTGGGGCTGCTTTCAGAGGGGCCTTGGCGGGAGAGTTTGCAGCAGTCACAGCTGCCTTCCCCGGCCCCACTTCACCCACAGGCTGGGAAGGAACCGTCTTTGGGGCCTGAGGTGCTGCTGGGGCCTTGGAGAAGCCCAGATAGCCTGTGAGGAGGGACTGAAACAGCACAGACACACTGAGGAGTCACAGCAGGGCAGCCTCCCACACACCAGACACACAGAGCTGTCTCTGCTGCTATTGTCCTCATACTCCAAGTGAAGGGCCCACCTTTGGCCACTGGTGGAGCCAGCTCTGAAGAGCTCAGGGCTACCAGGAGAGGGGCCAGCCCTGACAGACACCGGCTGAGCTGACAGCCATGAGAGCTGGCGGCCAGAGGTTCTCTTCTTTGTTCTCGCCCAGCAAGGCAGGCTTGGGGGAGGCTCCTGGCCATGAGTGTGCGCCCACGCACAGCTAATGCACTGCAGATGTGCTGCACGCCCTGCACGTTACTTACAAAGGGAATTTAATGGCTTGGACACGGGTTAAGTTACAAATAAAAGTGGGGGAAAAAAATTCCTGCTGCTATTGGCACTGTGCACCAGTTCTCCTGGTTTAACCCTTGCAAGGTACCATCTCCTCCCGTCTCTTCTCCCAGCAAAGGCACCATGAACCCTGGACCCGAGGCTGGCTGCCTGGGGAAGCATTCCAGGTCCAAGAGACTCCCTCTTCCCCCACCAAAAATCTTGCTCACACCACTCCACTGGAGGGCCCCCAGTTCTCTGCTGGAAAACCCACCCAGCACCCTGTCTGCTGTGGCTGAGGATTGAGTCCTCTCTCAATCCTACTTAGGAGCCTGCTGCGAGACATGAGAGGATCCCAGCCTGCTCAGGTCCCATACCTGTGATGCTGCCTCCTCCTCCTCCTCACTGGACTCTGAGGAGGAGCTGTGGGCTGGCTGGGTCACTCCTGGTTTCTGCAGCGAGCCTGCTGGAAGAGCAGAGTTCATCCCATTAAAACCACCACTGCTGTCTGGAGCTGAGCTCACCTACCCAGCACAGGTACTGCCACCAAAAGGCCCTTCTACCTCCAAAGAAAGAGGAGTGCTCTGCCAAACTGGAGAGAGGGAACCACTCTCCAACCACTACACATCTCCCACAGGGTAGCAAAGCACTGTCTCCACCCTGACAGCACTTAAAGCATCTTCTGGAGAGAACTGACCAGTTCTGGGGGGCTCCTTGGGCGCCTCCTCCTCGTCACTGTCAGAGGAACTGCTGCTGTCTGTGGTGTCCTCTGCCTGGGTGGGCAGTGTGGTCTGGCTCAGCTGGGCATTCTGCACTGGCTGCAGGCCTGGCTTCTTCACCTTGCCAGTGGAACTTTCTGGGAGCAAAGCAGCCTGAGGGGCGGCAGTGTTGGCTGGAGGAGCTTTTCCCACAGGAACCGTTTGCTTTAAGCTGGAAGCAGCGGGGGCCTAGGGAGAGGAAAATGAGATAGATCTGAAAGGAGGAATAACTAACTGCTCATGTCCATGAACTATAAGCAGCAGCCCAGAGCAGATGGGCTTGGACCACCTTGGCCCTTCTTCAGGTGACACTACTGCAGTTCGTGTCAGGGTTAGCCCAAGAATCTCTCAGGCAGGACACAGAGACCCCAGCACACCCATCTTCTCCCTCTCCTCAGAGAAGCTCCCCACCTCCTCCATCATTACCTTTCCTGTCAGCACATTGTGCTCCAAGGAATCCATGCTGGAGCTCTCAGACACTCTGCTTGCTGGAGGGACAGCAGGAGTTTTTACCTTCTTCCCTGCGGGCAGGGTGGCATTGGCCTTTGCAGCCACCGTGCTCAAAACCGCAGTCACTTTGACATTCTGCTGGGGTAGACTCTAAAACAGATGAGAAAGAAAATCACGACAGAGCACAACCTGGAAGGAAAAGATAAAGAAGCATACACCAATCCAGCACTAACTCATGAGCCTTTCCATCATTTTCAACACCAAGGCCTTTTGTTTTTTTTTTCCTTCTCTCCTTTACAGACCAGCTCTGCCTCCCATGAGCCTCTGAGGCCTCTGGCACAGCCATGAGCAGCAGTAAGGGTCAGCACCCCAGGAGTGCAAAAGCATTAGCTCAGTGCCCCAAAGGCACCCATCAGGAGGGCAAACAAAATGTGTTGTGCTTGCAGGCTGTGAATCCCTACACACTGCAGCACCAGCAAGACTGCAGTTGCAAACCTTTGCATAGCTACCACTTGAACTCCAAGATGTCTTCTACACTCTAAAAATCACACACTAAGAGTTAATTGGTAAGAAGGATAAACAAAGACACCAATCACAGAGAAAATCTGCCTCCAGGTCCACAAGCCAGCAACAGATTACGGAGCAAATTAACAAGACGCAGTTTTGTTGCCTCACATTTAAAACCTCCCATCAAACTTAATGTAAGAGGAGTTAAAAATAGAAGAGCCAGGGGCATGGAAATCAGGCACTGACGACAGGGTCAAGACACAAATGCCAGCAGAGGAGGGAGCAGGAGCCACGAAGGAGCATTTGGCCTCCTTGTTTGTGTTACCAAAAAGGCTACGTGAGCAGCTCTGCCTCTCCAGATCTCTGACAAGCTGGGCCTTTGTGGGCTGACATTTCCCTCACAAAACATCTGGCCTTCAGAAAGGAAAAGGCAACGCTCTGCCATGCAGAGCCACCAATCCAGTGTGAGCTCTCAGCCCTCTCACACAAAGCTCAAGTTACAGCAGCTGCATTATTTTATACAGTCTTAGTACTATAAACATGCTTTATGCAAGGACTGCTCAGGCTGGCTGCCTGTCCATCAGCTGGCGGGAGACAGCCTTTCCATAGCCACAGCATCAGGCCAACATGGGGAAGGGTTTCCTGAGTGCACATAACGTCCCTCTCCCAGCAAAGGCACTGGCAGAGGATGGGTATGTGTGGGATATGAAGTGTGCTTGGCCACTAAGCCCTGGGCTCAGAGCACCAGCCAAGCCACCACCACATAGGAACGGTAGCAACGTTCCTCAGTCAGTGTTTTTTCATGCAGCTTCTTGGGCTCAAACTGCAGCAGAAGCGCAGAGACACCCAAGAGAGCTTCACACCAAGGCAGCTCTGTCCCCAGGGAGCTCAGCCACAGCCTTGCAGGACTGGCATGGAGACACGAAAAGACTCCAGTGGGAGCACTGGGATCAGCTCCATGACACTCAGCGTGCTCTCAGCACAGATATGAAGTCACCTCCCTTCTCCAAGGCAGGGTCTGGCTCCTCTAGCTGAAAGGCAGCAGGACCACTGTGCTACCCTTCAAGACAGATCCTTCCATCCTCCCAAGGCTTGCAGAAGAGGAGTCCAGAGAGCTCCAAGCTTTCGGGAGGAATCAGGCAATGGGTTGCCTTGGAGCTACACAGCTGATGGAAAGACGCTGCCTGGAAGGATTTGGCTGTTTTTCCAGTCTTACTTCCTAGAGTAGAGCAGAGGCAACAGAGTCCCAGAGGAGGTCTGGGTTCGTGTGTCTACTCGTGTTCCTGTCAAAGCATTCACACCCCCCCTGCTCTCACACACTGTAAGATTGCTGTGGCCAAGACGGGCACCCAGATCCACGGACACTGCCAAGAAAACCTGATCCAGCCAAGGGGGGGCTCCCCTGAATCACATATCACCTGCACAACTACCACCTTCCAAATCCTGAGACCTCCTGAGCTGCAGAACTAGCAGCCTACACACCCAGTGCATCAGCAGCTCCTCACCTGAGAAGGGGGGACTATTTCGTTCTCTGAATCTGACTCCTCGCTGGAATCATCGCTGCTGTCCACAGCTGGAGGGGCTGTGGCTGGTGCCGAAGCCAGTGCCTTCTTCACATTTGTTGGCTGGGGCACAGAATTGGTTTTCACTGCAGGAAAACCATAAGAGATTGTCATTGTGAGAAAGAGTTGCTCTCTGTGGCTATCCAGAGCAGGAGCTATCACAACAGGCTGCACTGTTCCATGCGCAAGGGAGAGGAGGAAACCCACGAGGATGCAGGTGAGGGATCGTGGTTACTACCAGGAGACTCACCAGCTTGTGGAGGCTGCCTCTGTGCTGCAGGGGACTCCTCTTCACTGTCAGACGAGTCACTGCTCCCACTTTCTGAGACCTGGCTTTTCAAGGTGCTTCCCACTGCTTTTTCAGGCGGCCCAGCTTTAGCAGTCTGGCTCAGGTTGGGAACAGGCCCGGGCTGTTCTGTTAACCTCTTAACAAAACAGAAACACAGGCCCAGAAATGCCGTGTTAGTACAGGTGTTGTTTAGGAGTTTAAGTGCAGTTTCAGCTCAAGTTGGGTTTTGTTTTACCCTAACACAGCTGTTACCAACACTCCATCCTTGGCACGTTAGGAGTGGAAAAGGCTTCAGTTACTGCCTGGACTGAGCTGCTGTACACACATACTTCTGCATTTAGCAATTTGCTTCTGACAGGAAACCCGAGAGTGTTTCACTCACGAGCATGCAGGCTGACAGTGCTCGTAAGCACACAACAGCAATTCCTTCTTCAGGCAGAGACACTGGCTGGACAGGAGCCTGAGGAGAAAGCACTGCAACCCCAAGCCTTTCACTCCAAGGAAGAGTTTTATTTAAGTTTGACCTACCCACAGCTCAGGGAATCTACGGAGCTGGGAAGCCTTGTGCCATAACACTTGCAAGATTCAGAGACAGTAACAGAGCAGCTACATCCTAGAGGTGCTGGAGGGCTCAGTGTTAACACAGGGCTGTCACAAGGGTTTGGGGACACAGAGGGCAGGCAGAGATAGACTGGGATTCACCTTGGAAACTGATGTGCCAATAGGTCTCAGAAATCCCCAGACAAAAAAAACCTCTGACACCTACTTTCTACAGCACCTGTCGACACTGATGTCCCAGGACAGGCCACAAGCCACCTCCCAAAGCAACTGCTGTGTCAGCACTAGGAAGCCACAGTCATCTCAGTCCCAGACACACAACTGCCAAGTGAGACTCTCTCTCTTCCTGGTCCCTCTCCCAGTTTGTGCTGAGGGCTGCAGACCCCCGTCCTGCACCTTGAATGCTAGTGGTGGCAGAGGGACAGGCAGCACTTGTGCAGAGATCTGGGAATTTCACCCCCCACAGATACTCCCCAGGCTCACAGTGCTCTGCACCCACTCCGTTTACTCCACTCATGGCTCATCTCTGGGCTGCTCTGCCAAAGAGTACGTCGTGTTTGCCAGGGCAGGCAGACCCTGTCCCCCTGGCATGTGATGGCAGCCTGCTTTGGCACTCAACGAGAGAGTCCTGCCCAGCTGCATCGCCCCTGCCACCCCCTGCCATGCTGCCAACACAGTGATATACCCCAGCAGCAGAGAGCACCAGCCTAGCAGGCCCCCCAAAAGACCAATCCTACCATGCCTCCTGGCACAGCCCTGCCACAGCCTGCCACTGGGGCAGTGTTTATCATCTCCAAGCCAAACACTAAACAGACAACAGCATCTGCATGTTTATCCCATTACAGAACAGCTCTCCGAACAAGCCAAGTACATTTTGACTCTGCTTAGAGAAACAGAAACCTCCACAAGTGCTTGGGGAGGGGGGACTGCAAACCTCAATTCTCCGTTTTGTTTTGATACCAGTGAGTCACAATCTCCAGGAGAGAGGCCAGATTTGCAAAGCTGAAGAGAGAGAACTACTTGAAGCACACAGAAGAATTCACACGCATTACTCTGAGCGTGCTAGCTCCTCTCCCTGCTGTCCCAAGCACTGCTGTGCAAGGGAAGAGCTTACCAAGATCAGAGCCCACTCACTCAGTTTTAAGCCCTTCATAGCAACAGGACTGGTTTCTCCCCCTGTGCGGATGCACAGCACAGGGCTGCTTGATTTCCTAACTTAGCAAGGGAGTGGGAACAAGCTGCCATGCAGGAGCATCCTAACACAGAAAGAACACAACAGCATCCACAGAGAAATCACCGTAAGGTTTGCACAGCCTCAGGACTCCTCAGATCTTCCTGGGAGGAGGCCAAGGTCCCTCCATCCCCATCAGATGGATGACAGCTGCAGGTGGGATCAGACTGGCAGCACGGCCGAGTTACACCCAGGGAGCAGGTAACACAGGCAGAGAGCTTCTGACAGCTTGGGAGTCACAGATACCGAAGTAACTCGGAGAGGAGGAAAATAACTCAAGAGGAAATCATTTTTCCTGCTCCCTCTCCAGCCCCCAAAGCAGGAGCTGCCTGCGGCTCCGTGAGTGTGATGACTCAGCTCCCGCACAACCCATCTGCCACTCGCTGGGTCCATTTGCATCATGCAGCACTGCATGACAACAGGGGGAACAACACTGAGCCACGTGCGCCCAGCACGTTGTACAACCACATTCCATCGCTGCTTGTGCACCACGGAAGCACCGCGGGATCGGATCGGGATGGGGACTGGGACCAGTATCTCGGCTGTGTCATGGCCCAGCAAAGGTACAGCTGTCAAGTGCTCGGGAGGGGCAAGAGGGTTCAAAGAGTCTCTCTTTTGGAGATCTGGCCTCTCCCCACAGGGCCTGCAGTCCAGGATAAAAAGTTGCAGGCACAGCTCCTGCTAGCGTAGCCCACGTGGGTTTTCCCGGGATGCTCAAGGAAGACACGGGTTCCCAAAACGTGGGTTCACGTGCATCTCACACCTACTCCTTGTAAACAGAAGCAAAAGCCTGTCCATAGAGGGTTCAAGTGCCACCTTTGGCTCAAAACGTCCAGGAGAAGAGGCAGAGCAGAATTAGCTGTTCCGAAAGAAAAGCAGCTCACAGCATCTTTAGGGTCAGACTGTCCCCCATCACCATCCTTCCCCCCCAAAAATATGCAAAACACCTTGTCAACTTCTTTAACTAAATATTCCTGAGTCTTCAGGGGTAAACATACCAATTAAGCAGTTCAATTTAGGCATGATGTTCATTTTAATTGTGCTAATCCACCCCCACAGGGAAGGATGAAGCAGCTTCCAACGCTCTGTATCTGTTTGGATCTTGCACAGAAGCCAGAGGAAGTTGCAGGATACAGTAAGTCAGTGGTTAGCATATGCCCAAGTAGCAGATGGTGAGAATGAGCTAAGAAGAGTTTGACTGGGAGGACAGGACTGTGGACACAGCTAAGCCCAATGGTTTGTCTTCAGGCTTCACTCGTGGTCTCTGCCTGTAGGTTACTAACATGGCAAGAAACAGCCTCTTCGGCAAAAATAGAGCTCCCTCGATGACAAGCTCTTCCTTGCTGTGTCAGTTTGCAAGAGGGAAGATGCTGAAGTGGTTAAACCAGCAGGTAAAACTTGCTGCTGACAGCTTCACAGAATCAACACTGGGGGAAACAAACCTACCCCAGCACATCCTTCACCTACAACCCTGCTAAAACGGACGAGTCTCGATGGTTTTGCAGCAGGACCCCATGGCACAGCTATCAAAATAGCTGCTCCTGTCACCCAGAGCTGAATCCTCACATACAATCAATCATGCAGGAAGAGAGCAGCAAGAGCTAACTGTTAGAGATGCGTCCCCCTCCACCCACCTTAGCAGACCAAGGCTATGAAGACAAAAATGCAGAGCCTTGCTGGCTCCTGCCTGTCAATACTGAAAGGACGTGTTGACAAAGAGCCTCCTTGCACGGACACGTGAGGCTCTGCCCCCGGCTTCTCTTCCTCCCTTGCAGACAATACGTGCCACCTCCAAAAGGCTGCTTTCAGGGCACTTTCTGAAGGGCCCTGCAGCTCAGAGTCAAGGCAGAAGGTCTCAATACAACATGTGGGATTTAATTCCCTTTGAGTTTAGCCACCTGGGTCCAATCTGAGCTCATGGTTAAAGAACTCAAACCAAACCCTCACAGGAGAGCCAAGACCAAGCTACCTGTGACCCTGCACACAAGGCCCACTCCAGAGGGGCAATGCACGAGTGAAGAGAACAACTGGTATCAAACAGGGTACCCCCCACCCTCCTCTAGTATGGCTGAGTGAGCACAGTTAGGCTGTACTTATTGCTTCCAAGTAGGAAGATCTTCCTCTCTAAGGGAGATACAACATACTTCTGGTGTTTCAAGAGATCAGTATTAGCATTTAAGGGATAAACATCTGTCTTGCATACCCCATCCCTTGGCACTGGGCTGAATAAGGATCACCTACCTTCTGGCTGATGGGCACAGGGAGATCCTCCTCTTCACTGTCTGAAGAGTCAGAGCTTTCCACTGGCTTTACACTTTCAGCAGGCTTTGTGGGAGCAGCAGTCCTTCCCAGCAGGGTTTTAGCCTGCTTTGGCACTGCTTTTTTTGGTGCTGGCTTCCCTTGTGACACTGGAAGTGTTTTTGCTGGAGATGCTTTGACGGAAAGTGATGCTGCTGGTGTAGGTTTCACTGGGGATGGGACGGCCTGGGAGGATTTTGGAGGTGACTTTGTCTGGACAAGACATGAACAGAGTGAAATAAGGCAAATTCTCCAGCAGCATAATTCATTTGCTTAGACTGTAATCAAGGGAAGAGATTTCAGAGCCCCCTGGGAAAGGCAAACCCTGAAGAAAGTTTAGTGACTGGGAGGACACAAGGAATTCTTTCATCTAGCTGTGTGGGGATAGTCTCCCAAGATGAGAAAGCAAGACCAGATATTCTTCATCAGCCTGCTGCTACTAATAGTCCCCTCCAGTGAGGTACAAGGCAGCACTTTGCACTCTCCACAGCTGGGAAGCTGGACTGCACTACAGCTTGACAAATTAGACACTATTTATTGCTATTTAAACCTGAGGAGCAAATTCCACCACGACAATTTGCCTCTTCAGATGGTAAAGGAATTACTGGGAGGCTTTTTTATTTAAAAGTACTGACGGATTTTTTTGTTTTGTTTTAAGAAAGGCACAGTGGGGTGATTAAAGCTCAGAGCCAAGACACTGAGGTGCTTTTGAACACCCCACGCCTTTTCCTCCCACCCCCAACAAGAGTTTGCTACACACTACGTGCATTTACAACATTCTCTTTTCACTGCAGTTCCCAGCCCTCAGAGGTGTGCAAGGAGAGAGAGAGTTTCAGACAGACGCACTTGGGTTACTGAAGGAAGTTCTTCATCTTCACTGTCTGATGAGCTGCTGCTCTCTGATGTGTCAACGGGCTGCGCAGCCCCTGGAACCGTTGTGGATGTAGGTTTGGTGTGGCTTGGTGCCAGCACTGTTTGCTTCACTGCATTCTTCTTGTGAGACACCGGAGAAGTAGGTGCACTTTTCACAGGTGCTGCATTGAACTGTGCTGCTTTCACAGCTGGTTTTGCCTGGTAACAAAAGGGAACAGGAGAATCAGAAGAAAATGGCTGCATGGAATGTTTTAAAGCAAGCTGCCTTGCTAACTTTGACCAGGACAGGCTCGTTCAGACCCTTGGGTTGTGGAGTATCTGAAAAAAGCCAATTTCTCCACAGACTCCCTGACTACATCCGTGAAACTGCACACCAATCACCTCCTACAGATCAAAGGATCTCCCTCAGCTTCAGGCACTAGTAGAAACTGGGATGGAATGATTGATGCCAGCAGGGGTTAATGGGGCTCTAAGCCACATAGCATGTTCTCTGGCTTTGGGGATCTCACACACCCAAGGTAAAGGGTGTTGTCAGAATACAGCATTGCAGCATTTCCTCTCATCTCCAAAAGAAGGGAAGTGACTTCTTAGGGACAAAGAATGTGTTGGAGTGGTTACCTGGACGGCTGGAGTTGCCAGCTGCTCCTCTTCCTCAGAGGATGTGTCCTCACTTGATTCCTCACTGCTGCTCTCGGCAGCCCCAGCCGCCTGCTTCGGCTCTGGAACACAAGTGAGGAGATGTCACAGCTGCTGCCTGCTCTGAGCCCCCAGAGAGCGATGCTAATGTGGCTTTTGAAGTCAGGGAAAGAAAACAAGCCACAGAGAGGGCTAAGGGATTTGCAGGGAAGAGGACCTAGCCCTGCTGAAAGCATCAGTGGCCTGCTGGGAGCAGCTTTTCCAGACAAACACTGGCCCACAAACACCACTCCAAGAGTGCAGGCAGAGATGGGAAATGCTTCCTGGCCACCCTCTGACCCTACGGGGAGCTGCCCGGCCACAGGCAGGGGTACCCAGCCTGGCTGGGCCTCCTCTGGAAAAGAGCCAAGAGAAGGATCATTTTCAGAGCTTCAACAGTCTGTGCCTCACCCCCTCCTCCAACACACACATACACACACACACACTTCAAAGCACTTAAGGATTTCCCTAAAGACTTCAAAACTCCAAACGAATCATCTGCAATTGGGAATAAAGAGAAAACGCTGCAGTGCCTTTCAAAAAAGCTGAAAGTATCTGTAATATCAGTACTGCATCTCTTGTGGACACACTATGCTTTACCCCCAACCCTGTAGTGCTGGGTGCTGCCAGACAGACATCTTAGCACAGGATCTGCTGCTTGAAATGGGAGCAAGCACGCTGGATTCATCCCACGGAGCTCCAGAGCTGGCTGCTTTGCAGTGTTCTAGCAGCCTCCCCAAGGAACAAGCATCACTGAGCTTTCCAGCAAGGGAGCTGAAAGGAACTTGCTGAAGGCATGTCTCAGACCCGATTCACAGCAGAGCTGGAGCACACACACACATTTACAACACCCTGCAGGCTCCTTACCCGCTTTGGGGGCTGGGGCCTTCACAGTCGGTGTCTCCTGTTCCTCCTCGCTCTCGGATGAGGAGCTGCTGCTGCTGCTGGAACTTTCCGGTGCTTTGCTCACTACTGGTGCTTTGCTTTGCCCTACTTTGGCCACAGCTGCTGTGGCATGTTTGGGCTTCCCAGGAGCAGGCAGTTTCTGTGCCTTGGCTGGAGCTGGAGCTGCAGCCAGAGCATTGGGCTGCTGCTTGTTGTTGGAGAGCACAGTTCTGTCGGGAGCAGGGAGTGCCGCTGCTCTGCCCGCTGGGGCAGTGGGCTTGGGAGGAGAATGCAGGGAGTTGGCAGCTTTGCCACCCACCACAACTGGTGTTACCTACAGGAAACATGAAAATTAGAAGCCTACACACAGATGAGGGGCTAAATTGGAGACAATGTACCTTCAACAGCAATCTGGCAACCAGGCAAGCGCTTTAAGGAAGGATTTGGGAGACAGACATCTGCGAGAAGGCTTATGGCAGCACAGGAGGGTCATTTTAATAACAATTCCACCTCAGCTCACAATTCTACACATGCCAAGGAGTCTGGGACAGTCCTGGCCTCAGAGTACCATCAGCCTTCAAAGCCACGAGAATTGCCTTACCGCCACTGCACCTTTCCCAGCCGGCGTCTCCTCTTCTGACGAGGACTCATCCTCCTCACTGCTTTCTACAGTCACTGCTGAGTTCGTGGCCAGAGAAAGGCTGGCTGCTGCACAGGAGAGAGCCACAGAACAGCTCTGTGAGTGTGTTTCTCACAACAATGTGGCCTCTGGTTTGCAGGAAGGTCCCAGCAGCAGGGCAGGGTCCCATCTCCACACCTGCCCCAACACCACCATCACTGCTGTCCCTGTGACAGACAAGTGCTTTGCTCCTCCAACCCATCCTTCTCCCCAGCACCAAGACAAGGAACCTGCCAAGATCTGCAGGTTTTCAAAGGCTAGTCTACAGCAGATGAACTGAGCCAAAATACATCAGACACATGGGTTTTTGTTAGACTCTGCAAGCCAACGCCACCCACATCAGCTGCACCAGGGATCTATCCCCACTTCAGACAGGGGCACTGGCTTTCCAGACCAAGTCCTTCCCTCACCCATGTAACAGGCCCGTCCTGCTGACCCCACACACACCTGGGACCAACTAGTGCTCCACAGTGGACAGTGAGAGGTTCCCAAGGTTTCATCCAAGCAACAACACCCATCCCTCCCCAGTGAATCATAACAGCTTTTTTTCTAGCTTCAGCAGACATCTGTGCTCCTCAGAAACTCCACATGAGAAGAGAAGAGGGTGCTAAATTAGTTGTCCTATTTTTCTATGAGCACAAGGGAATAGCCATCACTTTACAAGCATCTTCTCTAGCCAAGCAAGTTGGGTTGCTCCTACACAAGCCTCCAGTCCTACTCTGTCAACTCCAGGGAGATGAAAGGCTCCTACCATTTGCAGCTTTTGCCTTTTCTTTCTCATCCTCTTCTTTCTCTGAGCTCTCAGAGCTGCTCACGGGATCAGGAACTCTGATCTTTTCTGGGATGGCTGCCTCGTCATCACTCAACTTTCTTCTCCTCGAATTTGGGGGAGTTCTAGGGAAGAGAAATGGTGTCAAAAGCCATAAAATACATCTTGAACAAACTGCAATACAATTACTCATTTACTGTCAGGTGAGGCTCCAGGACAGGCAGTGTAATTCCTCTACGGCTCCTAAAGGGATGGGAGAAATAATTCTCTAACCTGCAAGGGGCATCTCTAGTCCTCAGGGAACTCCCAAGAGCAACATATCCCTGCAATACTCAGGAGATACTGAACCTAGACCTTTTTTTTCCGTGCCCTAAGCAGACTCTTTCTCACTTTAGCAGAGAAGTAAAAAAAATATATGGTCAGGACGGTGTTCAACGCAGAGCTAAGGCATCCTACACAACAAATTCCATCTCCAGGAGGCAGCTGTAGCCACAGAGTAGTAAGTGCAGCCTCAGGGTTAGGGCAGTGATCCCCAAACAGGTCTTGGTATTCCACAAGACCAGAAGAAATGAATCTGAAGGCTGTAAAAGCCATTTGAACTTGGGCTCCCAGGTCAAAAGGGCAAGAAAGTCAGGTTGCAGAGAGGTTTAAGAAAGAAAGGGGCTGGACCTACAGAAGATATGTTGGAAAAAGGGGAGGAAGAGGCCACAGATAAGCATTAAACACTTGAGCTGTTCAATTGGGTTAAAACATTAAGCTGGAGAAAGATTCCTCCAGGCTCTAAATCCTACCTGACCAGAACAGATGATGTGGGCTAAAGTTACCCATGCTTTCATTTGAAAATTAAAGAGAACACATTTGCTTCAATACAAGGATAACACTGGGCACAGGGTGTGATTCATATAGGCAATACTTCTAAGCCCTGAGACACACAATTATCAGAGGCAAATATCCTCACTTCTGTGCCAGTTTAGCTCATTTTATTTGTTCATCTGTTTTAAAAACAAGATTAGTCCAACAATTTGGCGAGTAAAGATTGTGCTTGTCACCAGAGCGTTCCAGCAGCACAGCTGTAACAGCAAGTTTCGTGCAAGCAGGCTAAGCCAAAGGCATGTTTACTATTCCAAAGTCCTGGTAACTACTCCAATAATCCCTTAATTGTTTTAATAAAACAACACGCAGCCCACACAGGCAGCTCTGATCCTGCAACACCTTCCTGATCCAGTGGCAGCTGATAGCACAACACAGGCTGCTGTCAGTGATCAGGAGCTCAGGGATTCTGTGTGAGGGGAAGATGTGGTGTCTGCTAGCACTGTCCCTGCAGCTTTCCAGAGCATCTGAGGGCTGCAGGGCTCTGGCTGCTCCTAGGACTGAGCTGGTCCAGCTTTCTCCTGTCCCCAGGCACCTTTCCACCCACTCACTCCCTGCATCCTCTAAGAGTAAATGCAGTTCTGGAGGGAGGCCACTCCTGTAACTGCAAGTCTCAGCTTTCAGGTTCACTCTGGAAGAGTTTCTGCAGGATAGCACCAAGGACACCTTGGTGAGATGGGCAGGAGCCACAGGGTAATTTAAGGAAGGACATTTTAGGGCCAAAACCCTATGGAGTGACAAGATGTAATAACTGCAGCTCAGTCACAGGAGCACTCCAGGACACTTTCTGGATAAAGAGAACTACTGGTCAACACATCCCTCCTTCTGACTCCAAACCAGGCATAGCTCAGGCAGATCAGGAATAACAGACACCTTTGTGGGGCAGGACGACAACAGAAGGGTGACACTGAAGAAAAAGGAATTAAACCTGATGCAAGTCCCCTGTTGCCCCCAGGTTTAACAGCAGCAGTGTCTGGGAGTGTTTGCTGCAGCAGGCAGGGTAAGGTCACCATCATCACCCACAAGAACAACAAACTGTTTTAGAGGCAGGAACTGCAAACCTCTTTCTGTGCTGCTACACCCTCACCTAGACCCAGCTTTTCTCCTGCCCAAGTGTGGAGCACAAGAGCAGGGACCAAGGCTGCAGCAAGGCATGAGGTGTTCCAGCAAAAACACACCTTTGAGGGAAACACTTCCCAAGGCTGCTGGTACGGCTGTGCTGAGGAGCATCCTCATTCCAGCACTCCCAGCTCCAGGGATTCCCTGGATAACCCAGTGCTGAGGCTGCCAAAGGCCTCCCTGCAGCCCTGCACTCACACATCCAACCAAAGCAAACCCTGGGTAGATGCCACTGTCACTGCACCCCACGGATGGGAAGGCCCCACACTGCAGACCTTCCCGTGGGGAATATGTAAGCACTGGGAACACATCAGGGCTTGAAAGGACAGGCTGAAACCAAAAGATGTCCTCTGAGCCAGATCATCTGTGATCTATGCCAAGGTTTAAGTCCCTGCAAGAGTTTTGGCATTTCAACATCTGCTCAACGTCTCTGTTCCTGGGTCAATGCCCCTGCAAAGCACGTGGCTTTAAAAAGAAAGTGAAACAGAACCAGGGAACAGATTTCTGACAATAAAGCACTACCGTGAGCCTCATAACATTATAGTATTAACCAGCACTAACAGTAGCAGCTGCTCAAAACTAAAGTAACAACTTATCTCCAAGCTCAGGAAATTTTAAAACCACAGTAATCTTGAACATCTGAAATGAACTGCTGTGAAACCACAGGTTAGGAGAAAAGTCTGCTGAGCACAGTTATCATTGGAAATACTCTGACAACTGGGAATTCTAGCAAATAAAGATCACACATGCCATGTTAGCACAGTCTGGAATCTATCTGATACTCATTTCGCCCTTTGACTTACTTTTCCCAGTGAGTAAAGATGTCCTCGAGAGAGGTCGAGAGGGAAGGGAGCAACTTCTGTGAAAGCAGAAGGAACACCAGTCAGGCATCAGCCCCGTCTCGAGATGCGACCACCAGAGACCGCAGGGGCCCGTCCAGGAACCCGCGGGCAAACGGGACCATGCCATCCCCACACACACGGTCCCGGTGAATCCCGCAGGACAGCGTGTCCCCCTGCGGGTCCCCCCGGCAGCAGCACGATGGTCCCGGTACGGGACAGCCGCTACCCGGCGGGGTGCCAGCCTCCTCCGTTCCCCCGGGCGGCTCGGGGCCGGGACACCACGTGGGCTCAAGCGGGCCAGCGTGCAGCCGCGGAAGCCACGAGCGCAGCCCCACGGCCCCGCACCGGCCGGTCGCACCCGGTGGGCGCTGAGGGTGCCAAGGGGTCCGGGCCCTGCCGAGGGCCCGCGCGCGTCCGCGGGATCATTCCCCCCGCCGCGGCCCAGCTTCCTCCCCCGAGGCGCCGGCGCGTCCCGCCCCCGTTACCTGCCCGGTCTGCGCCTGCAGTTCGCGGCGGCCCGCGCGAAGCCCGCCGCGCAGCAGGTGCTGGTGGATGAGGCGGAGCAGCTCCCGCCCGCCACCGGCGGCCATGGCACTCCGCGTTGCCGTGCCGCCGCGCGTCCACTTCCGCCTCCGGCCGCGGCCGCACCATGGGAAATGTAGTCCCGGAGGGGGGCGTCGAGGCACCACTGGGGGGATTCTGGTGCTAGCGGGGGGCGGATGGGGTCGGCTCCGGGGTCTCTCGCACAGCCCCCGGCAGGGGATGGAGGGCGATGCAGGGCGGCTGGGAGTCACCTCATGGAGGCCCCGCACATCGCCCTGGTGGGAGGTGGAGAAGGGAAGGGCGAGGAGGGGGTGTCGCTCCATGGGGGTCTCACACACCGCCCCGGCAGGAGATGGGGGAGGATGGAAAGGGGGGTTCGCCCGGCCGGAGCTGGGCCCCTCACACCCCCTCGGCAGGAGATGGGGGCGCTCTGGGAGCGGAGGGGGCGGGGGTGGCACGGGCGGGTTACTTGCACCACCACCGTGTGTAACTCTGTGCGTTTTGGAACAGATTTTCCTGCAGGATTCATCCACGGCGCTCCGGAGCTGAATCCTCGGGGCTGATTTAATGCTGAGTGGACATTAAGCTGCTGAGAGGAGCCGCTGGCGTTTTAGGGGCTAAAACAAGCAAAGGACGAGAGGGAAGAAGCTGCTCCTGATGCAGAGCAGCTGTTGGAGAGGGGCCTGTGACAGAGGGGCTGCCCCGCTGCCACCCCCCGCCCCGCGCTGATACTTTCCAGGAAAAAATCTGGCTCCCATCACTTTGGCAGAGGTTTATTTTTGGAAGGTTTAATAGTGTCCATGGTGTGCCTGTCGCTCATTCAAAATACAGACCCTTTATTCGTGTTCATAGGCAGGATTAAATATAAAACTGGCGTGGCTCCAGCTGGCTCTTGCACCAAACGTCTCTGACACCAGCATCGTCCAAAGCTGTAAAGCCACGGTCCAGGTGGCAGTTTTACAGCTCCTGTAAATGAATCCCAGACCTGGCCAGTCCTTTCTGGGACTGACCTCCCCCTGCACAAGTGGTCATGGTATGAACATGGCTGTGAAACACGCAGCGACAGTGTGGCTGCCCCAGGATGGGGTCCCAGCTCAGCTACTGCTGCTCTGAGGTGACCTGAGGTAACCAGGTCTCAGCTGGTGGCCTGGTTTAGGGCCCTGGTTCTCCTTGCTGGAAAGGAAGAGCCACATGGAAGCATTCTTGGGTAGAGAGCACAGAAGGGTGTCTCTTGGGGAGGCTGTGGAAGGGGCTGAGTGGACAGAGGCAGCCTGGGGACACTGACTTCGTGGCCTCTGAAAGTGTGGTTGGGTGGAGATTGAGCCCCCAGGGGTTCACAAAGAGCTCTGTCTGCTGCAGGTACGTGGATGAACAGATTTAGACTTGCTTTGACATGGCCTGGAATGGCTTTATACCTCCAGGAATTGCTCAACTCGCTTTGTTTATATAAAACCCTCCCCCAAATCTGAACACCAACACAGCTCCCACCAGCAGCCTGGTGATTACAGGAGTTGATGCTCGGGGCTCAGGCAGGAAGGAGTGGAGGGTCCCTCCTGGTCAGCAAAGCTCTCCAAACAAATGTCAAACTATTAATGGTGCAGGGAATTGCAAAAACACCGTTTGGAGAGGTCTAGGTGGAGGGTGGATGGGATACTTAATGCTGAGAGGATGACAGGTGACCAAGTCATCAGGTACCAGTGGAGAGACAAAGGAGAGGAATACTTCCTGACAACCCTCAGGGGTGGGACAATGTAGACAGACACTCAGCTCAGGTACAGGCAGGAGAGGAGAGCACAGCCCTGCAGGGCATGATGGCAGTGTGCTGGTCTGGGGTTGGAGGTGTTCTGCCAGCCCAGCTTTTCCAGAGCTCTCCAATCTCTGTGCCAAGGGATGATGCTTCACAGGGTGTCTGGGGAAACTGGCTGCATTAGTTTCCCCCAGCATTCGGGTGCCAGGAGTCCAATAAACCCCTGCTCTGCTGCATTTTCAGGCCTCCTCCTCTCCCATGGCTTGGGACTCACATGTACTAGAAAGCATAAAGGGTTTGGCTTTGACCAACTTCATGGAAGGGAAAAAGACAAAGGAGCACAGATGGCAGGAAACACTTTCAGGAGAGATTGCTCTGGAGGAAGGCAAATAGAGGATGTTAAAGCCCTGAGCGCTTATGCACAAATGGCTTGAAAAATTGAGTCCATTTCCCCGCCCCCCCAAGTGTCTCTTCACAGGTCTGCCACAGTTCAGGGTCACCTGAGTCCAAAGATTCATACCCTCAAACCACGAATACCCTCAGCAAACCACATCTCAGGGCCTGGGAATAACACGACCCACTTGAATGAAGAAATCTGAAAAAAAATAATATGTATGCTGCACCACAATTACAGGTAGAGAAGGTATTTGAGGCGGTTAGTAAACATGTCAAAAAATAAATACAGCTATTCAGTCAGCAAACAGCTGCATGATTATAACCAGGAAAATATATGCCAGCCCAAAGCCAGCTGAGACCCAACAACATGCACTTATTAAGGAGTGGTTTTTGTGTGTGTGTGTGTGTGTGTGTGTGTGTGTGTGTGTGTGTGTGCATGTGTGCATTTTTTGGAGGGAGGTTGAAAACATTTTGCCCACTCTTTATTTTAGGAAGGTGAAATATCCCTGGCAGATTTCAAAAGCCAACCTCTCGGGTATGAGTTGTCCATGCCAAGACACTGAGTCACGGAGAGATCGGAGGAAACTGTTGGAAATCCAGACAGGGGATAAAACAGCTGTAATTGAGGAGCCAGCTCAGCTCCATCTCTAATAACCACAGAGCCCTGTCCTCAGCCTTCAAGCTGAAGGCTTTGCTCACTGCCACTTTCACATGCTCTCTGGTTATTGCTTGGGGTCAAACTTGTCCACACCTATTCCATTCTGAATGACTGCTTATGTCTGGGCCAAGCCCAGGTTCAGGGAGTGTGCCTGCAGGCTGGAGAGTGCTGTCCTTCCTCCGTTGTGCCCAATGGGAGCTGACAGCCTCCAGGCACGTCTGCTGGACCGCTGGGCTTGCAGGAACACGCTGCTCTCCAAGCTTCGGTTTAATGTTTTTATCCACACGTAAGCTTCTGGCATGTCCTGTGTTGTAGCAGTCTGGGACACATCTCCCATCGTTATCCAGCCTTTTTGTTTGGTGCATGTGGAGTTGCTTATGCCTGTTTAGGAGTTGCAGAGTGAAGGGACTTCGTGATTTGTAGGGCAGGGAGCAGGGACAGGAGGAAAGGCACTCTGGCTGCTCCTCAGCTGCTGCAGCTCCTTGCCTGACCCATTTCATGGCTGCTGATTCCAGCCAGAGCACGAGCTGCAGGCACGTTGATCCTTCTGCCTCGGCACCAGAGCAGGTTGGGATGGGTGGCCAGGGACATGACCCTTGCAACCCCCAACAGGTAACTCTGATGTGTCTCATGACTCAGAGTGTTGGCTGAAAGTGCTTAGGATAATCTTCATGGCCGAGTTCAGAAACAGCTGAATTTCCCTGCTCTGAGTGCCCTGTTGAAAGAGCTTTTAGCCCTCTCCCTCCTGGAAAAACCCTCAGGGGTGCCACTGGGCTGAGCAGAGGAGGGAGTATGGAGGGGATGGGACGGGACAAGGTGCAAGAGATAGATGGAGATGAAAGGTGTTAAGGGACAGTGAGGAGAGAAGGTGGGAGCATGGACACAGGAGAAAGGGGAGCAGTGAAGGAATAGAGAAAGGAGTTCTCTTTTCCCAGGGAAGATGAGTCAGGGAAGGGAGGTAGGAAGTAAAGGAAAATCTGAGAAGGGATGGAGAAGCAGAGGAAATGACCAAATTAGCCTGAGGGGATTTGCTCACTGGGGGCCCTGCCTGGACAGCTCTGGGTGTGGAGGGGGTTTTCCAGGTGCTGCTCTCCCCGGCTTTGAGTCACAGTTTTTACCAGCATGTCTCACCACCATCTGGGTAATATCCTGGGCAGTAGCCAGGCCTGGAGGCAAAACTGTACGTGGCCACAGTCACTGTCCTCTGCCCAGTCGGAGGGCTCAGCCTTTGCAAGGACAAGGAGCAGCTTTGGGAACAGTCTGACTCAGGAATCCTGTTTTATTCTCCCCCCTTTGTTTTGCTGTTCTCTTCCCCCCTCCTCCTTTTTCTTTGTCTGCTAATGCACAGCAGATGGGAGGAAATGCCATTTTAAATGCCACAGCATCCTGATGAAATGTGATGGGTTATGGCAATCTCGGATGAATCATGGCATTGTTTTGTGTACACTGCCCTGCTGCCGCTCGGCCTCACTGGGGCAGCTCTCTCAGTGTTTAGAAAATACACCGAGGACTGTTCAGGCATCCCCAGCAGCCTGGTGACAGGTGCCCTCCCGGACCTGGATGTCCAAGTCACATTCATAAATTAACCAGCCGCATTTGTGGAGGCCAAACCGAGGCTGTGGCACTTTGAGACCAGCATTTAGTTTTGAAACATCTGCTCCACACTGCCTTTGGGTCTTGGGGGTTATAAATGACACTCAAATCCCATGCTATGTCATAGGATTTTTGCACACAGTGGAAGAACAAGATTGGGAGAGCCCAACAAGGTGCAGCACAGCCCTCCCTGGCACCTCCAGCTTAGCTGCTGGTCCCCTTAGAAAGCCGAGCTGTGTCACCACATCTGCCTCTTCCTTTGCCCCACAGCTGGGATGGATCCACAGAGCCAAAGCTGAGGGGATTTCTGTGATGTGGCCACTTGCTGTTGGGGCTTTGCTTGGGGTGGTCAGATCATTTCCCCTAAGCTATGAGGCAGGTATCAAATAATATTGACTCACTCTCCAGCAGCTTGCTGCCAGATGAGAAGGAGCAGCTCAGAAGTGAAAAAAAATATTGAAAAAATACATATACGCATATCCTAAAAGCTCCATCACTGAAACTCAGAGCAACCCAGTCCTTTTGGTTTCAAACTAATTAACCGGGGGGAAAAAGTCACCTCTAAGCCTGCGAAATATAAAGCAGTTTTTAAATTTCGGTAGCTGAAAGAACAGATTTGAGAACTCCAACGAGCAGAAGACGTGACATTAAAATTTGGTTGCAATATGCTTAACAATCTCGATTGGAAGTGTCTCTCTGGCTGTGTCTCACTGCCTGTGTGTCTGCTGGCGTGGCAGTTATTCAGCGCTGGCACTGAACATCGAGTAGCATTAAGCCATTTAATTTCTCATTTTTTTGGTAGCAGATCTAATATCCATCGATGCAGAGAGCAGAAGGGCTGTTATTATTAATCAACCCCCAGCCCAGCCCTGTTTTCCCCCAAGGTTCTTACTCTCATTTGTAAGCCTATCCCTGTTAAAAGGCCTGGCAGCCTCATGTGCAGCACGGCCAACACCAACAGCCACAACAGCTCTGCTGTGTTGATTCAGGACTCAACAGCTCTACCTGGAAAGAGAGGGAAGGGGCTATGTTTGCCTTCATGAAGTCAGAGATCTGGGGTATTATTTTTCTCTCATCAGACATCCTTTGCTGCTTTAACTGAAGTCAAAAGGCATGCGGCAGGAAAAGGAGGGGAAGGAGAGAGCGGGGAGAGGCAGAGGCTGCTTGTGCTGGGGTCATGCTGTGGCTTGTGCCCTTCCAGCATCCTGAGCTTTCTCAGCTCCATTCTGAGCACAGAAAAACTCTTGCTCTTGATTAAGTGGCCCAATATGATCTTGAAAACGGAGGAATAATGTTTTTCTGCAGTGAGTACCTCGTTTGTGTGGCTGTATCCTATAACTTCACCCTGGGAGAGTCAGGTCCTGCTTATGCTCCCACCAGACCAGAAGCATTTGTCCCCCAGCCCCAGGGTCTCTGTCCCACAGTCTCTGACCATAATCACTGCCTGTGGCCAGCCAGTTTGCTCTGAATTCCCCCCATGTAGGGTCTGGGAGGCTGGAAAAGAGAGGAAAGCTTGCCAGGGCAGGATGGCTGGGCAGGGTGGGTCACCCACGGGAGGACATGCCATGAGGAGCATCACTGTGCCAGCAGCACGTCCCACTGCCCACCCTGCCAGCACCATCCCGGTGTGGGCACAGCCATGTGCTGGCAGTGGGGATGCAGCAACCTGAAAACAGGGGGAAAAAAACAGAATAAAATAAGTAAGAACTCAGGCCTCTCTTTCTGAGGGTTTCTGCTTTGTACATTAGCATCCCTTCCCGGTCCCCTCATGCCTGAGCGTGGCTTCTGGGCACAAGAGACCTCCATTAATGGGCTCTTGATGTGTGTTTATTTCGTTTAGCACATCCTGAGTGCCGTGGTGAGAGCTTCAGAGACGTTCATTACGCTGATTGCTTTCCCTGCTTATGAAGATGGAAAAAGCCACAGTGGTTAAGGGAGTGGAATGGACAGATGCCAGATGCATTAGTGCTCTGGGAAGTCCCAGAGGGCCCCCCCTCGTTAGGTGTCTTGCCTCAGAAGGAGAAGGGTTGTGAAGAGCACAACTTCCCAAGACCTGCACCCATTGAGTCACGTCTGGCAAGGCTCAGTCTAAAGGCAGGGGAGACTTTTGTGAGCACATCTGGCATAAGCCTTGTTCTCTGCCAGACAAGGAGATGGACAGGACGGAAAGCCTGTCTCCTGGCACCCAAACCTGCCTCCTCTTGGGCTTCCCAGGTGGACTGTGGAGCACTCTGCCTTTGCTTATGTGGGATTCAGCCCCACACTGGCTCCAAACACATTCTCCAGATTGATATAATTTACTTTGATGTACCAGAAAAACTTAAGTTTAATGCATGAGCAACATGTACTCGTGCTTGTGTGGAAGTAACACGGTAGAGGACCAGGTTTGGACTTGCACCAATGTGGACAGCTGAGATGGGCTTCTGTGACATCAGTCCCTGTTCTCCCTGCCTTGCTGAGGGGAAGCATGGCCAGAGATGCCTGTTTATCTGTGTATGACAACAGTACACAGGAATTACAAACAGATTCTTGCCTTATCTTGCTCGAGGGTTGTTGCAGTACAAGGATTTATTTTGGCTTTTCTGCCAAAAAAATGTATGCAGAGATTCCACCAAAGCACATATATATGTTTCTCTTGGAAACAGAAGAAAACCATTATCCGAAAAAGCCCTGCACTGTTAATAATCTCTGGGGCTTTATCCAAGTTTCTTTAGGAATCTGGACATACTTGAAATGGCTTTCAGATAAAGCTGAATGAATCTCTCTCTATCTTAGAGGCTGGTGCGGCTTAATTTCCTAGCTGAGATTTGGGTGGGTTGAGAATTAGGCAGGAGATTTCCAGCCACCTAAACAGGAAAGGAGGGAGTGCTTTAAAGCAACCCAATCTGAATGACTCGCAGGCACTTTCCATGGCATGCTGGGAGCGTGGGGTGAGCAGGGACGTCTTGGTTGAGGGAAGCTCTTCCTTGAACCAGATGGGCAAGAAATTGCCCTGAAGGCATGTGACTCATAGGGCAGGAGAGCCAGGAAAGCTGATCCTCTGGGGGTGGACAGCCTCCCCGAATCCCTGGGAGCAAAAGGCTAAAGCAGGGATGCTGGAGTAAGGAGGATGCTGAAGGAACTTCCCTACGTTCCCTGGATCAGGGGTCCTGGATGTGGCCACCTCAAAGCCACAGCAAACCTGCCAGCCCTTGTAAGCCACAAGAGGGTGACAAAGTCCCATCCTGTGCTGTGGTGGCCCTGGACAAACCCAAAGGTGTCCCTGGCTGGCAGAGGACAGCAATCCCCTTTGGAAGGCAACCAAAGGCTCTTGGAAAGTCCTTGATGAAGTCCTGGATGGGAGACAGTGCTGGCTGGAAAAGGGATGCTAGTGCTGAGGAGCTGAGGAATTTTTATTTCCACCTAGCTTTAGCTAGTATCAGTGCTGGCACCAGCAAACCATTCCTGTTGCCAAGAGAGGGGGGAACTCCCCAAAATCGCTGCAGCAGACAGGGAGAGGAACCTTGCCATTGCTCCCTGTTGGTGGTCTAATGTGAAACCCACACTTTAGAGTAATTTTGGAAACTTGGAGAGCTGCTCAGTGCCTGTCCTTCGTGCTCATGGAGAACTGCGTGGCCAGCCAACCCTGCACCCCCCAGTGCTCCAAACATGCTGAGGCTGGGGGACATGGGTGGGTAGAGGAGCCACAAAAACTCAGAAAAGGCTGGGATGGAGGTAGCTCAGTGCCACTGCAAATGATGTGTCAGGAGCATCTGTGCCACTGGGGAGTGGTGCTGAGGAGCGAAGATGCTCCTGGTCCTGTTCCACCTGCCTGGGATGTCCTCAAGGTACCAGTGTATGGTCACCCTAGACATGTCACATCACACAGGCTGCAGCCTCCTCCATGTACTACTTGTTGTCTTTTGGCCCTGTGGGGACTTTGTTGAAGATCTCAACCCTTCTGGCCTTCCCTGGGGAGAAGCAGCAGTCCCTGATGCCTCTTCTCTCTCCCTCCGAGGTTGCAGCATCCCCTGTGGGCAAGGAGCACAGGGCTTACAGCAACATGATCTTTGCAATTCTGCTTCCAGAGGGACAACCCGCATTTCTGAGCAGCTGCCCGGGGCACTGTCCAAGACAGAAGATTGAAGTGCTCTGGGAGGTTTCCACGCTGTAGTCTCATCCTCCCTCTGTCCCAGGAGGCCAGGGCAGCGGGTGTGGGCTTGACGGCATCTCCGGCCTGGAGCGCCAGCCAGCTCCCTTGTAACTTCATCTGTGGCTGGGGTGGGAAGAGCCTGCAGTGCAGCAGACGGGAGGGTGGCTCTGCCAACCTCTGATGTTATCTGCTGCTGAGAGCAGGCTGGGGGGGACTGGCCGTGCCTCCCTGCCTGGCCAGAGAGCTGGGCAATGTTTTCCCACAGAGTGTGGATTTGTTTTACCCTTCATGCTGTTGCAGGAGTGCGTGTATGAATATGATGTATTGGAATGTATATTTGCAAATCCCCTTGCTCCCATCTGTTGTTTACACTGTTATTGGTAAAAGGATGAGGGGACAAAAAGGTTGATTGCACCCCTGGGTGCTTCGGGGTGTGCCTGTGGGCCAGGGAACGTGGGGGGATGTGAAGGAGTGTGTGCAGCTGCAACTTCACCGAGTTTATACTCCAAGGAGATTCTTCTCTGTTCTCTTTAAATACTAGAAGTAATTAGATGCTGTTTATGAGTAATTGCTTGGACTAAACAGCCTGGTTTCATTCAAGTGGTCAGTATGAAATGCCTGATGGTTTGGTAGGGAAAAAAAGTAAGAAAGAATCCTCTCTCAGGCTCCCAGGAGCTGCTGTGGGGTGAAACCCCACCTTTCCTTGCCCACCTGGAACTGGGAAGCCCTCCCAGAGGGAGGTGGGAGAAAACACTGTCTCCCTTGGGAAGGGCGGGGAAGGTGGAAGTGGGGCTGGTTATGCCAAAACCAAGGGGGCCAGGGGGTTCAGTGGGAAACAGCTGATCCCACGCTTAGCTCCCATCCCAAAGCAACATGCAGAAACATTTGCTACCACTCCCCAAGCCAGAACTGTGAAAGCCTAAAGCCAATGTTAACGACCAGCTTGCAACACTGCTGGATTTTACAGAGCTCAGTGAAAATTGTGACAATAAATCTGCCTCAGGCTGCAGTCGTTAAGTTGTCCTCAATACCACAAAAATCCCTGCAGATTTCGTGTTTACTTTGGCCCTGCAAACGCCGTGCTCTGTTGCAGTGTTAATGGCAAGAGAGCTTTCCGTGGCTTTGGATGCGGCGGAGCTGGTTTGGATGAGCCGGCGGCGGGGAGCGGATGGAGGGAACAGGCTCCGTTTGGTGCGTTCAGCACATTTTATCAGCTTATCCGATCCGTAGGCAGATGAAACAGTGCAAGTCAGGCGGGGTGAGAAGAGATTTCCCAACAGGGTAAGCAGGCATTTGGAGGCAGGAGGAGTGTGGGAAATGCAAGGGAGAGAGGAAGGTTTGGGACCTGGGGCTGGGGAAGGCTCTGTTCCCTTCTTCTGGCAGAGATCTCAGGCTGGGGGGCAGGACCATGAGGACCACGTCTGGCATCCCCCTGAACAAGCTCTGTATTTACCTCACTCCTTGTGCTGCTCCCTGGACATGGAGCCACATCCTGATGCATCCCAGAGATGTGATGCTGAGGAGCTGGACCAGGGCTGACCTGCGCAGCTGTTCCCACGTTATCCTGGCATCCCTGGGCTCTGGTCACCTAGCAACAGTGCATCAGATTGCACAGCAATGTTAAATAAATGGTGTTCAGCAGGATCATGAACCCTGCCGGGCCCCACATCCGCATCCCCACCGCTGGAGCCTCAGCTCTGGCAGCTCTGCAGTTGCCAGCACACAGCCTGTCATGTGCTGCCAGGGCAGCTACATAATCCGTGTTCATGCTTTCTCCTTCCCAAATCCCCTCCACCAGCCCGGATTTAAGACAGTCCTGTGGCACCTGATATATTGGGAACCACTTTCAGCATATTTGAGAATCAACTTCTTCTGGGGGGGGGATCCCAACCACACTTTGACTCGCATGCTGGGGCTGAGCTACATCCCCTGCTTTCATTTAGCTCAGTGTTTAGGGGATCTGAATATGGGTTATACCTTTCCATTTATAGGTTTAGCGAAGCATGATTGAATTTTGTTCCAGTCATTTTTTATCTTGACTAAAATGTCGGTTTTGAAGACCTATTATTAGCAATTTTGTATAGCTTCTGGATTACTGCAGATAATCATGAATCACCCTCTGCAGTATTGATATAGGTACTTCAACCCTCCCAACAACCACCCTGTAAGTTATGCCTGCGACTACGAGCAGAAAATCCTCGATAGTAATGGGTGGGCTTGGAATATGGGGATGATGGTCCAGATCCAGTGTCTGCAGAGCACATTTCTCCACTGTCTTCGTGTGCACCAGAAGTTCTGTGGTTCAGTTTCAGCTCCCAGCACCAGCCCAGGACTCTGCTTCTAGCCCCTTCCAGCCCCTTCCCTACATTTGTTGTGCTTTCCTTACATGGTCTCCTAGCACTGAGCTTGGTACTTTTCTGGTGCCTGGTGGGCATCTGCCTGTGCTGGAACAAACACCCCTCACCCTGATCCATGGCTCTGGCAGGAGGCTGCTCCAGGCCCCCCTGCTTTGAAATGGAGTTATATCCACCTATCATGGAATCTCAGAATCATTAAGTTTGGAAAACTTAATTCATGTCCAAGTTCATCGTGTTCAAACATTAACCCAGCAGTGACAGTTTCACCTCTAGGCCACGTCTAGCACTAAATCTACATATTTGAACACTTCCAGGGATGGCGATTCCGCTGCTTCCCTGAGCAGCCTGTTTCAATGCTTGACAACTCTTTCAGGAAAGAAATTTTCCCCAACATCCTATCTAAACCTCCTCTGGCACAATCTCGCCCTGCAGAGTTTAGCTGCAAATGCCATGTGCTGCCTCTGAGGAATCTCTCCTGGCGTTTTCCGTTCGAGTGAAATAATCCAGTGTTCTCCTCAGTAAATTCAGCTTAGAGAAACTGGTTTTTCTTCTCATTATTTTGCTCTGTTTCCCATTCCGGAGGGAGGAATCCAAGCTCCAAAGTTTAATCCTAGATTTCTCTGTTGACAGAGCTCATTGCACAGCCAGGAAAGGAAGCTCTGCTCAGCTTTGGGCATGACTGATGCAGCAGCACGGTCATCCTGGACCTCTTCTCTGCTGGTTTAAGGTCCAGAGGTCAGACAGGTCTCTGGGTTTAAACCAGGACCTTCTAGTTTAAGTCCTCTTGGGAAGCAATAGCAGCAGCAAGGCTGGTGTGTTACAAACCCAGGGCAAAGGGAAACGCGGGCGCTGAGTGTTCGAAGCTTCGTATCTTGCTTCCCACCCTGCTAAAATGTCTGTGGGCACCCTGGGCCTTCGAAGAAACTTCAAAGGAGGCAGCACACCCTCTCCTGTTAGCAGTGAAGGCTGATGAATAATAGAGTGGACCCACCCACTTGTGCTTTAATCTGTCATGTTCTATGGAAATTAAGCCTTTCTCTTACAAGAAGGCAATTTGTGCTCTTGGCATCCTGGGCGAGAAAGAGCTCTCATCTCCTGCTGGATTATTGATACCTTTTGTATTCAGTAATGCAGCATCTAATTGGGCTCTTTGCCTGTTCTGAACCACTCCCCAGTCAGTGCTCAGCAGCATAGAGACCTTTTGAGAGGGTGGGAGTGGGTGCTGCCAGCTCCTGTGCCCAGGGCTCGCTGCTGCCTGCGGGGATGGGGTGGGCAGAGGCGAGCTGTGGGGTCTGGCCGGACATGCTCCCTGCCCTCTTCCTGCTCCAGCAGCGCGGTTGTGGCCAGCCTTGATGTAAAACCCTTTGAAATGCCCCTCCTGAGCTTTCCACCTGCCTCTCCTGCCAGGATGGAAAACAACCCTTCGTGCTGGGGCGCAGCAGCTCCTCTGCACCGGCCCCCCGGGGTGCTGAGGAAACACATCCTGGATAAACAGGGGGCCTGAAGGGGATACAGGTGCGAGCCCGGCTGGCACGGGCAGGTGTGTTTTCCTTGCACTGAAGCAGGGTTATAAACAAGCAGGGTGCTGAGGCCATCCTGCCCTGCCCTGCTGCAGGCTCAGTGGAGAGAAAGGGCTCCTTGTCTGGGGCAGGCACCCGAGCCAAGGCAGGGAGTGCTGGGCTTCATCCTCCTCCTCCCCCATGCCTTGGCTTGGGGCAGCAGGCAGAGCTCTGGGTGGGCATCCAGCCCACCGGCTGTCGCATCTCCTGCCAGCCCAAATCCTCTGGCTGCCTTTGAAGAGGTTGCACCTGAAAGGGACGATGGAATTTAAGGAGCCAGGAGGCTGCCCAGCCCTGGGGAGAGGATCGCTGGTCCCTTGCTGTGCCGTGGCTTGGGAGGGGAGCCAGAACCCTGGTGGGGTCTTAGGAGGTGGTGGAGGGGCTGGGGTTGCTCCCACGAATCCAGAAACGTGCTGGATCCCTGGGTACCTGCCTGCCATGGCTGCTTTCAGGAGGAGAGCAGTGATGGTCTTGTCTCATGGCGAGGGGGAGCAGCCTTTGCTTGTTTGGGGGCTCCACTGAAGGTGCTGGGGTGCAGCCCAGAGTGACTGTGGGATGGAGAGACATTTGTCTGGTGGGTGCTGGGAAGAATTGCTCTTTCTCCCAGCTTGGGTGAGGCTGGAGGTGTTGCCAGCATCTTGCATACTTTGAGGATTGAGGAGTTTCTGTGTATCCCATGATAAATTGTGTCAGGAATGAAGGTGAGGAAGTCCAAAATCAATAAGCTGGGGAATCCAGTGTCAGGGTCACATGGCGGTGCTGCCAGAACCCAGCTATGCTAAATGCTTAAATCTTTCCTTCCGCAGCCTTGGGACCTTCTCCTCTGCTTCAAAAGAGCCCTTGGAGGCCAGGGAACCACTGACTTTTTTAATAATTTTTTTTTTTTTTAGCAAAGCTCAGTCCTTCCAAAAGGTGAGTATGATGGGACCAGAGCAGTGTCCACCCCAGGAGCCTGAGCCATGAGAGCCTGATGGGACCAGGCACAAACCCACGTGCTCATGTGTTCTCCGGCTTCCCACCAAACGCTGTCACATGTGGGTGGGTTCCTCACCTCCAGCCTGTCCTGCCTGCAAAGCCAAACTCAAGTTGCTTCCCCTGTCATCCTCCCTGGGACACATGATCCGTGTCCCAGGGCATCCCTGGTTCACAGCAAGGGGAATTTTTCAGCCACACTGCCAGCCATCACAGGAGCCCTGGGGCTCTGCTGGGAAGCTCCAGCGGGAAGCACCTCACTTCAGGGGGGTGCTGGATTTTGGGCTTGAGAAGAGGGGGCAGGACAAGGAGGGGGAGAACCCAGGCTATGAGGAAAGCTTGCCATAAGGCATGGGAAGAAAGGAGCAGTGCCAAACCCATGGGCTCCTCTCCAGCTCTTCAAAGCAAGTCGTTAGAGAGAGGAGAGGAGAAGGCAGCAAGCTGCAGTTTCTCAGGAGGTGGGGAAAGGCAAGGTAAGGAATATTACACGAAGGAAGGGGAGCTGATGGACCGAAGTCTCCTGAATGAAGGGGAAGGAAAAAAACCAAACGTGAGCAGGAAGGCATAGAATTAATTTCATGGGAGAATTTGCAGACTAATTGAGATGTATCATCACAGTGACCAAAAACAGAAGAAAAATTCCTTAGCCTAAGAGAGGAACTGCTCTTATTCAGGGCTTTTATTTCATATTTTGCTAGTGCTGTGGGACCAGGAGAGGAGGAAGGGGAGCAGCAGTGGTTTGATGGGAACAAACCCTGGCCAAGCCAAACATGTGTTGTTAGAGGCTATGGTTTACATTAGAAAAGATTCTAATATTGTGCTACGACTTCCAAGTGCATTTTGATGATGATGATTATTTTCAACAGTGAAAATGGCATGAAATATGGGGAAGTGTATTGGAAAAAAGGGTATTTGGCTTCAAGAATCCCCGTCAGAGAGACAGCTGATGCTCTCCTCTCTGCCCTGTAACGTGCTACCCAGTGGCTTTGGCATCCTGCGCCGTGGCTGCTGCTGCACTGCTCCTCGTCCCTTCAGTGATGATCAGGGTTGCATAAGCAGGAACTGATGCAGATTGCTGTTTTCTCTTCCTCTGGCTCCAGCTTCCAGAGAGTGAATTATGGTGTGCTCAAAAACCTCCGAGTTCCCCCAAACCAAACCCCAGCCCTGTAATCTGGTCGAGGTCTTGCCGCAGCGGTTGTCACTAGAAAATTGATTTTTATCCACAGGGTCCATGTGGCAGGGGGTAGAGAGGTGCTGGGCTCTGGCTGGAGAAAATGAGGTAGTGGAATGGGAAAATAGGATCTGGGGGGTTGGTAGGGAGGAGGCAGGTCCTGGAACTGCCTAGCAGAAATGCTGCTTGCCTGCAATGTGCCAGGGAGGGGAGATGGTCATTGGGGATATCTCTTGAGGATAACACATGGGAGAGCAGAGTGCTCATGACAGGGAGAAAGAAGTCCAGGACAGGGCCATGATCCATCCCCAGGCCAAAGGCATGATGGCCAGGACCTCTTGAAGGCTCCCAAAGTCAATGGAGAGGCGTTCACCTCCAGCCCCATTCTCTGCTGGGCTTGGGACTGGCGATGCCTCCAGCCTCCTTCCTTCCCTGCAAATCACCTGGCCAACCCCTCCTCTCAGCCTTTTCTCCCCTTTCTAGACAAAATAACAACCTCTCCCCATTCCTGGGACTGCTCCCTTCTTTTCCAGACTTGCCTAGGCTCTTTCATCATGCCAATAAAAGAGTAAATGCATCACACGTTGGCCGGGGAGAGCGGAAACCCTTAAACATCTGAGAGGCGAGAGCGACAAGAGGTGTTTTTTTGAGGCTCCCCGATGCCCTGTTAGGTCAAATGTCTTGCTCTGAAGCAGGAGAGAGGGGACTTATTAAAAACCTTTCATTTTTCTGATTTTTAAGGTCCCGTTTCAGCAGGCCGGAGGCCGAGGCGTGAGTGGGGCTGCCGAGGGGGAAGGGCAGCGAGCCGGCGGCGTGCAAACAGATTGTGCAATATTTGCCTTGCACAGAGCTCCCATTGTAAAGCCTGGGAGTTCTGCTTCCAATAAATCCCCTGCCATAATGCCCCATTGATGGCAAGAGAAAGGCAGTATTGAGGGCTGAAAGGGCTCCGGCCCCAGAAAGGGTTAAAAACTAAAGAAAAGGGGAGGGGGGGGGGGGAAGTTAAAAAAAAAAAAAAGATTTGAAGCTTAGTTTTAAACTTTGCTGTGTGGCCCTCGTGGCACATCGCAGGCGTGGAGAAATATGTGGAGCCTGTTTGCATAACCCCATTTGCAGCGAGCGCTCTCGGAGCCAAAACGCAAGTGCGGCCGGAGCCGGGGGGCGGTGGGCAGAAAGAAGCAGGAAGGGCTGTGTTTATTTTTATTCTTGCCCTAGGCCACATAAAATTAATAATTAGGGGGGGAGGGGGAAAAAAAGAAGAAGCAATAATTAAATATTTGGTCAGAGAACCAGCTGTGCAAATGTGAGGAGTTGTGCCAGCTGCAGGGACATGGAGGGACCTGGTCCAGGCACCGGTCAGGGTTTGCTGCCTCTCAGGTCGTGTTGCTGGGCTTAGAAGCACCAAAAGGGAGAATATGAGGCTTTGTCTGGTGGCTTTACCCTGGATGCTGAGCAATTCTTCTGTGTGGGGGGCTTGGCTCCAGCTGGGAAGGGTCTGCAGGCGTGTGGAAGGGCTGGGCTGGGGTGTGGGAGGGTGATGCTCTGCCCACAGAGCTGCTGCCAGCCCCACATCCAGCACACAGCTCGCCCAGTGGGGCTCCCCATCACCTTGAACTGGTAACACTATTGCAGATCAGGCTGAGATGGAGATTCAGTGTCATTTGTCACAACAGCTGATGTGACAGGGAGGAGCAGGGCTGTCCTTGCCAGGGCAGATGCAGGACCAAAGCAGGCAGGGTCTGCTGGCTGGCTCAGCATCCGTGTCCGGGCTGGCTGCCAGGGGAAATCTCCCCGTTGTGCAACATGCTGGAGCTCTCCAAGGAAGCTCCTGGCTCTTGAGACATCTTTGAGCTAGGCTGGACGAGTGACTGCCTTGAATTAAGAGAGGCTGGGGGGGTGCCTGCAGGCCCTGAGTACTTTTTCCGTCCCTAGACCTTGTGATGCATTAATCACCCTCAGAGCAGCTGTGCAGACAGCTTAAATCGTACTGACCCCGAAACTCCAGACTTGTCATTCCTTCCTCCTCCTCCTCACTACCAGCCACTCCCTCCTCCTGCCTCCCGTCAGATGATTTCAGTGGGGCTGGTTTGAGGGTCCCATGGCACCCCATTTCCTGGGATCGAGAGTGCCTTCACTGTACCCCTTGCTGCTTTTCACCTTCTTATCATTTCTTGGAGGAGCACCCTGAAGGTGTTTGTGTGCTGCTGGGACCCTGCCAGCTGTCCCTGAACCTTCAGAGCAGGGTCACTTCCAACAAATTCACTATTTATTCACCCTTCAGCTCTTGGAAAAGCTCCTTGAGCTGAGTTAACCCTGCTGTTTCTTCTCCAGACCCAGGGCCAGCACTGATTTCACTGAGCCAGCTGCCCTGGCGGGCATGGAAGATCCCCTCCCTGTGCCAGCATGTGCCCATGTCCCTGCTGCCACCTCCTGCCCTCCTTTCAAGTGTCTGAGCTTTGGCCACTGACAGCAGCTTAAACTCAGGATGACTCTCCCAGCCTGTGCCTCCTCATCCTAAGGGCGTGAGCTGGATGCGACCCACCACAGGGCTGCAGATGCTGCTGGAGCAGCAAATCCACACACCCAGGAGGTGCTTGGCTCTGCTCTTGCTCCTCCAGGGTGGCTCCAGCCCTGCTACTCATAGGTGGGCTCCAGCTCCACTGCTGTGGCCACACATCCCTTCTGCTGCCCTCTCTGCACCTCCCTCCTGCTCATCCTCTGGCCCCAAGGAAGACACAGTTTATCAGCAATCTGTGCTGCCTTAAACACACTTTCTCTGGCACGTCTGAGGCCTGACATCTTCAATTTCCTCTTTCATCTGTAATATTCACCCAAATGGACTATTATTTATTATTTGGAAAGAGCTCCGATTACAGTCCCTGGCGATAACTCTGTCTCTGTTCAGGGTGTGCACGGAGCCATGTGTGTGGCCATGCACACAGGACCCAGGAGGTGGAGGGTCCCCCACCTCTACTTACCCTCAGTCAGGTCCAGGATTTTCTGGGAGGAGGGTATTGTTCAAAACTAGAGATGTTGGGGGAGAAGAGGGAAGCGAGTGATGGGAAGGAGGGAGGGAAAGGGAGAGGAGAAGCGGGTGGAAGAAATGAGTGATAAACCCCTGAGGATTAATCAAACCTCACTGAAGGGCTCAACCCAGCCCTGCTGTGCTCCATGGAGTGAGCAGAGGTTCCTGCCAGCAGGGAGAGGCACAGAACACAGATGTCCATCCTGCCTCCTGCTCTTGTCCCCTGCACCACTCCCCGTGCTCCTGCAAACCCCTGAGCCCTGGCTGAAATAGGCTCTGTCCCATTGCCTGTCCTTGTCCTCATCCCCTCTGCCTGTGCATTAAGCCAGGTGGGAGAAGCCTACCCTCCCTTTTCTATTCCTGGGAGTCATCCCTGTCCCTGGGACTGGGGAGCTTTGTGATCCCTCCTCCCCACTCCTCCACAGTACCTGGGGTCCTATGGGGCAGGCAGGCATGGGGCAGGGGAGACACTTGGGGCACAGGGGGCTGGAGAGTCAGGGGAAGGGCAGGGGAGGTAGGGAGAGCCTGAGGGAGGAACCAGAGGAGGGGATCCAGGAGGGAGACTTGGAGGGGACCTGGAGCTGTCTGTCTCAACTGCTCTTTTCAGCCAGTTCTGAGGTTCCCCCAGATACCCCAGTGAGCCCCTGCCACAGCCCTGCAGCCCTGCAGTTGGGGTGGGTGGGTGGGCTGGAGGGCTGTTGGGGTGCCCTGTTTGCTGGAACCCCTCAGGTCCTCATGGGGGCTGTGCAAACAGCCACAGGGCTCATCTCTGGCTGTACCAAGGGTGGGTGAAGGTGAGAGGGTTTGTGCTACCAATCTCCCTTCTTGGGCCAAGTCCTGCCCCGGGGAAAGTCGAAGGGGTGAGATGGTTCCAGATGTGGGAGCTTCCTGATGCCTGATGAATGCTGGCCCTGAGGAAAGAATTGCACAGGGGAATTGCTCATCTCTCCCAAAAGCTGCCCTGAAGCATCAGGGCACTGGCCCCTTGTCCCAGAACCCCAAGCTCAGATCAGTACCCCTGCACTGGCAGAAGTCTCTGGTCCCCACAAAACCTTGCCCCTGGCTGGCTGTGACCACGGCTCCTCCCTGCCTCAGTTTCCCCTCTCGGAAAATGGGTGCAGCAGCACCCACCCCTCTCTGTAGTGCTCTGCAAGCACCTGGTTTTATTAACACTGGGAGTGTTCAAATAGGTTTTTGCAGATCCCCCCTGTTCAGGATTTATTTAGATGGTGATCTTGTCAGCATGGGCAGCTGGCCCCAGCAATCCCTCCCAGAGACCCGGTCCTTCCCTCTGCCCCCCCAGTCTGGGTGTTGCAGGGGCTTTGGCTGAGCATCCCACCGAGAGTCCTGACCCGTGTGTCACACGACTCGGGACAAGTAGGGAGGGAAGCATCCGTGGCTCAAGGAATGCCACGCTCAGGACCCTGCATGCTCTGGGGCTTCCCAGATTTTTCCTTGAGCTGCTGAGCTGGGAGGGGCCGAGCCGGCAGCTCCCCATAAACCTGGCGGCTTAGACCATGTCCCGGGCAGATGTTGGGACTCTGCCTTGGAGCGGAGGTTGGGAAAAGGAGAGGGCGGCTCTTGCCCGGAGAGTGAGGAGGAGAACTCGGCACCCCTGGGCTTGAACTTTAGCACCCTCTTCCGCAGGAGTTTAAAGAAAAGGATCATCGTATCCCGAGTGAGCTGTCCGGATAGCCGGGCAGGATCAGGGCTGGAGAGAGGGAAAGCCAGCGGCTTTCTCTGACAAGGATTTTATGGAGCTCTTCATAAAGAAATAACAGCGGGGAGAAAACCCCAGGAAGCCAGGAAGTGTTTCCAGCGCTCGGGACGCTGGTGAGCAGCTCCGGGCCGCCGCCAGTCCCTGCGAGGAGCCCGTCCTGCCGTGCAGATGTGTTTGATTGGAGCAGCGCGGGGGTTATTTTCTTTTGACTGAAGGCAACCCAGCCCCGGCGGATTAAGCTCTTTGTGTGCACGCGAGTGTGCCTTTATGGAAGCTGCTCCCGCAAAACCAGCCGTGGGGGTTGCCGGGACCATCCCCTAGGTCGGGGGGCTCTTCTGGAGGAGGGGGGGACCTCCTGTTTCCGTGACTCTGAGGAGATGCTGGGACAGTAACTCCCTTGGCAGGCAGCACGGTGTGCTCCGGGATGGCCGTCTATGCCCTCACGGGCTTCTCGCTCGTCAGCCTACTCAGCTTTGGCTACTTATCCTGGGACTGGATGAAGCCCAGTTTGGTGGCTGATGTGGCCACGGACCCCATGGAGAAATCTCTGCCTCCTGCCTTTGCCAGGCCACCCCACATCATCTTCATCCTGACTGATGACCAGGGCTACCACGATGTCGGGTATCACGGCTCGGATATCCAGACGCCGACGCTGGACAGGCTGGCAGCGGAGGGCGTGAAGCTGGAGAACTACTACATCCAGCCCATCTGCACCCCGTCCCGGAGCCAGCTGATAACCGGCAGGTAAGCCAGTGCCCACTCACACCCCACTCCTGTCCCTGTTTTGGTCCCTTCTGTAGCCCCGAGGGGTTTAACCCCAGCTTGCAGCTCGACCGATGCCCTGGTGCGTTGGCAGGTGATGGAGATCCTCCAGTGGATCTGGATTTCTCTGGAAGGCTTCCTGTGTGAACAGTTGATTTTCATACAGGAAAAATAGTGGCACATGGCAAGGCCAAAAATGTGGATGCTGTTGGGTAATGGATGTCACTTTGGGAGAGGGTAGTTCCTGGCCTGAGGTGCTTCAGTGCCAGGCAAGGAGCTGTGTCCCCAGGTAGTCCCATGCAGCTGTCACACAGGCCCTTGGGGATTTGCTGTGGGGTCAAAGGATCATTTTTCCCTGCATCTGTGAATCCCTTGGTCCGTGCTTTCCCTGCGTGCATGTTCAGTGCTGCACTGGCCAGGGCAGGATGGATGCTGCTCCATCACTCTCTCCTGTAGCAGCACAGTCAGGTTTTATCATGGGGCTTCTATGATAAGTGGGGCTTTCTCTGGAGCAATGCTGGGTGGTCAGCACTCACTGCAGGAGGCAGATCCCACCAGATCATCTCCTGCTGAGGAATGGGCCCCAGGGAGGTGCCCATGGATGTGGTCACCTACTACCAGGGGGTGGTGGAGCCCACTGTGGTCCAGGCAGAAGCCTCTCTTATCTCTTGATGGCTCTTGAGTGGTCCCAGGCATCTCTGGGGTGTGCAAAGCAGGAGAGGGCAGGGACGATGGGGGTATCCAGGTGGGACACTGCAAACCCACTTGCTTGTGCTGCCCAGCCCTGACACAGCCCAGACACTTCCCCAGTCTGGCAGCTCCCTGTCTCTGGCTGGAGTTTGCTTCGTGGGGCTGGGTTGGGTGACACAAAGATCTGGATGTATTTTGGTCTTCAGTACATATAAAGTGCCATCACATCCCCACCCAGCACTGCCTGCCCATCATCATTGACTCCTCCTGGCTCTTTCTGGCAGGTACCAGATCCACACAGGGCTGCAGCACTCCATCATCCGCCCTCGGCAGCCCAACTGCCTGCCCCTCGACCAGGTCACCCTGCCACAGAAGCTGCAGGAAGCGGGCTACTCCACACACATGGTGGGCAAGTGGCACCTTGGCTTCTACAAGAAGGAGTGCCTGCCCACCCGCCGGGGCTTCGACACCTTCCTGGGGTCCCTGACAGGCAACGTGGACTATTACACCTACGACAACTGCGACGGGCCGGGCGTCTGCGGCTACGACCTGCACGAAGGGGAGGACGTGGCTTGGGACCAGAGCGGGAAGTACTCCACCTTCCTCTATGCCCAGCGTGTCAGCAAGATCCTGGCATCCCACAGCCCTAAGGAGCCCATCTTCATCTACGTGGCCTTCCAGGCAGTGCACACGCCCCTGCAGTCGCCCAAGGAGTACATCTACCGCTACCGCTCCATGGGCAACGTCGCTCGCCGCAAGTACGCTGCCATGGTGACCTGCATGGACGAGGCGGTGAAGAACATCACCTGGGCCCTCAAGAAGTATGGTTATTACGACAACAGCGTGATCGTGTTCTCCACTGACAACGGCGGGCAGACCTTCTCCGGGGGAAGCAACTGGCCACTACGGGGCCGCAAAGGGACGTACTGGGAAGGGGGAGTCCGTGGCATCGGGTTTGTCCACAGTCCCCTGATCAAGCGCAAGCGTCGGACAAGCTGGGCACTGGTTCACATCACAGACTGGTACCCGACTCTGGTCAGCCTGGCCAGGGGCAACCTGAGCAATGTGCCAGGCTTGGATGGCTACGATGTCTGGCCTGCCATCAGTGAGGGCAAGGAGTCACCACGTACTGAAATCCTGCACAACATCGACCCCTTGTACAACCATGCCAAGTATGGCTCCTTGGAGGATGGCTTTGGCATCTGGAATACAGCTGTGCAAGCCTCCATCCGGGTTGGGGAGTGGAAGCTCCTCACTGGTGACCCAGGGTACAGTGACTGGATCCCCCCGCAGACCCTGACCAACTTCCCAGGGAGCTGGTGGAACCTGGAGCGTCTCACTGACGGCCTGAGGAAGTCCGTGTGGCTCTTCAACATCACTGCTGACCCCTACGAGCGCTACGACCTCTCAGAGCAGCGCCCAGATGTGGTCAGGACCCTCCTGACGAGGTTGGTGCAGTACAACCGGACAGCCATCCCGGTGCGGTACCCTGCGGAGAACCCCCGGGCTCACCCGGACTTCAATGGTGGTGCCTGGGGACCTTGGGCCAGCGAGGATGACGGGGAGGAGTGGGAAGGCAGCCGGGAGCCCCTGAAGAGTAGGAACAAGAAGAAGAAGTGCAAGATCTGCAAGCTGCGCTCTTTCTTCCGCAAGCTGAACACCAGGCTCATGTCCAACCGCATCTGATGGGAGACTCCCCCAGCATCGACCCATCCTGGCCAGGGTGGAACTCTGGACTGCACTGCCATGGGGTGGGAGTGAGGGAGAAGAACATGTGGGAAGGTGGCCAGTGCTCTCTTGCTCTCCCTTGCTCCAGGATTCATCGCAAAACACTTCTCCTCTCTGGCTGGAGGGGTGGCTGCAGGGAGGTGGTCTCGGTGGGCAAGGAAGGGTGATGTGGTCTCTGCCCTGGTGCTTGGTGGTGGTGTATGACTGTGCTGAGCTGGGCTGGCCCGTGCACACCCCCTTCCAAAGAGAGAGACCCTTTCCTCAAGAACTCCACAGCCAGTCATAAGCTTTAAGTGCTGGCCATTGCAAGAGCAGGAGGAAGCACGGGAAGCCCTGCCTGCAGGTTGATCCTTGCCATTTCCCTGTATTTACATGCTCCTGGCTTTCAGCCTTCTGCCAGGCAGCTGCTGCCTTTGCTCTTGCTCTGGGAACTCGAGGGCCTCCCCCACACCCAAGACCACAGCACTTCCCTATTACACTTCTTTGTAGAAGGATGGATTCCTGACCATGGATATCAGACCTGAGACTGATGTGGCTGGACTCAGTCATGCTGCTACTGGGACCTCACCTGGGGCTATGGTTTCCCCTCTCCACTGGCTTTGGGGGCCGGGACCAGCCCCGGTGAGGAGCTGTGGCCCATGGAAACATAGTTGGATACACTCAGAGCTCTCTCTGGCCCCACATTTGGGAGGCAGATTTGCCCCTGGCTCTGATGAGCTCCACACTGGTCACCCAGCAGACCCTTTTACCCATAATTTGTCCAGACCCCCCATGTGTATGGCACCCATCTTCCTCTCCATGCCTCTTACTCATCCAACCGGCAAACCGTCCCGACTGCCTCTTCCCAGTGCTGGTGCTGTCCCTGTCCCCACATCCCACTGCTGAACCTGGGGCAGAAGGAAGTTCTCAAGGAGGTCTCTGCAGAGGCTGCTGTAGCTGCTCTGTAGCTGCAGGACCTCGAAGCCGCGGTGGAGGACAGGGGCGATGGGGACGTCTCCTGCCTGACAGCACCGCGCCGCATCCCCTCGCCGCAGATGGGCACCGCTCTTCCAGCAGCGCACGCGTGGGGAGGAAAACACCTTCCCATCATCCGCTGCCGTGGGGAACCCATCCGACTGCCGGGGCCCAGGAAGCTCCAGACCCAGCGCCGGGCCCCTGCGCCTTCGGCGGGGTGTGAGCACGCGTACGTGCGCTCACAGGAGAGCTGGCGAGGATGAAAGGGGGCAAATCGCTTCAAAAGCATTTTGGATGCATGGTGCATTTCCATTTACACAATGTGTTTTACATTTCTCCCCACAGGTTTCTCTTGGTGCAGCGTGTGTAGGCGAAGGCCCTGCTGTGAATTTTGAAAATAGTTATTTTTGTCTCTGGAAAATGAGGCCCGTTAGGACTTGTCAGCTCTTGGATGAGCAGTGTGGGCTTTCTTTTTTTTTTTTTTTCTTTTCCCCCCCTCTCTCTCTCCCTTGCAAAATAACATTCATTTAAAATCTGTCATTGAAAGATGTGACAATTGGCAGCGTGAACGCTGAATACCTTTCAGTGCGCTTTCAAGCCCTGTGTGTGAGAGAGGGATGAGGATGGGAAGAGAATGCAATGACACGTTTGTATTTTTTTTTTTCTTACTCTTAGCTGGATTATTTGGGGGAATTGGGATTTTCTATAGAAACAAAGAAAAAAACCCCCAGCTGACAGCAAGGCAGAAGAGAGGAGGCCTCTTCTTGTAGAGCTGGGAAGGAGTTTGAAAAGCCAAAGTGTGGTGGTGTGTGTGGCAGTCCCTGCTGCTCCACGTACATCCATCACTGTGCCGTCCCGTTGGCACATCCCAAGAACACGTTTCAGAGGGGGACTCAGCTCCTCCATCAGCCCCATCTCAATCCCTGCTTCCTTAGCATGTTGCTCCAGGGGGATTGGTCCCCATGGCATCACCTGGGCAGAGGTGAGCCCTGGGAGGATGCTCCACATCCTCAAACTACCTCAAGTGGCCAGCCTGGTCCCTCGGGATGTGCACCACCGGCGTATCCACCAACAGTGGGGCTGCAGCACTGGCTGCCATTTGGCAGAGCCAACCGGTTGCTGAAAATAAAGCAACAATTTGCTGAAGAAGAGGAGGCTGCTGCAGACAGAGCTGGAGCCAGAGGAGGGCAGGGGGTGATGCTGCAGGGGGCTCAGGAATAAATCATGGCAAAGGGGGAGCTGGTGCTGAAGGGAGCAGGAGAGCAGGGCTGGACGTGGGGTGGCGACAAGGCTCGGGAAACGGCTTTCATTTCCATATTTATATAAATGCATCCAAGTTTAGTCCTTCTTTTGTTTTTTTTTTTCTTCAAAAATGGAAATTTCCATGAAAACATGTTTGATTTTTCTCCCTTCACTTTTACTAATATCCCCACGAGAAGGTTCGTCTGGCCTTGCTTCCTTTCCAGTTTCGGATGTGCTGGGCTGGTGCCGGGCTCGCAGTCAGCCTGGACATAGCGGTGGATCTGCCGTCATCTGTATTTTAATTAAAAAAAGTTGGGTTCTGAATCTTTTTAAGAAGAAACAGTTGAAGGAAAATCTTAGTCCCTGAAAACAAAGAGGAGGAGTAGGCAGGAGCATCTCTGGGTGTTCGCGGAGTGCGAAGCCTCGAGCCTGAGGACAGCAGTTGTCCTTCTCCGATTCCAGCTGTGCTGTGTCTGAACACTGGGCTGGGAACGGACACATGGCTGCTGCTGCAGGGGCTCCTCATCCCAGCAATGCTCTTTAATGGTCTCTCTGGGGAAAAATGCGGCGATGTGCCACAATCCCGTGTTTTTGCACAGTTGAAGTCCCTTGGGAGTGTGTGTGTGCTCTGGCTGCTGAGGGGTTAATGCAGCTGGAGAGATGCTCAGTGGTGGAGCTCCCTGCACCCGGGAGACGTGTCTGCATAGACAGGCTGAGGCTCCCCTCCTTCCCAACCTCCATTCAAAGTGCTGGGCAAGCCCCTGGCTGCTCCAGACCCCATCAGGAACTGGGTGTAGGATGGGGGCCTGTGGAGGGATGGGGCAGGGGGATGCATCTGGGGCTCCAATGACAGGATGGACTGGCTGCCTCCACCCTGCTGGCTGGAGGGAGTGGGATGGGGATGGGCTAGGAATGGATGGGCTGGAGATGGGGAGGAGGATGGGAGGAGGATAAGAGGAGGATGGGGATGGGATGGGGTGGGGTTGGGGAGGGCGATAGGATGGGGATGAGGATGTGGGTGGGATGGATAGAGATAGGAGTGGGGATAGGATGTGAGTGGAATGAGGATGGGATGGGTCAGACAGGACTGGAGGTACCTCAGAGCCCCCCCTGAGAGAGGGAAGGCAATAAGCCTGGTAGCAGGACAGGGGATGGATATCTCAGCAAACTGCCACAGTGGGAGGTGGCAGAGCACCCAGAGCACTTCATGCTGGGAAGAGGGTGTTCTGGACCAAAGGCACTCTTGTCCTTTCTCCTTCCAGAGATCCAAGGACATGTGGTTTTTGGAGGTTTTTCCCCACCCAGAACCAGCACATGAAGGCCCCAGGGAGCCACATGGCACCTGCTGAGTGTCCCCAAGTATCACAGCCATGTCCACAGGAGGGTCTTTGCCCACGGACCCTGCTGTCAAGGAGAGGGTGGCACTGAGAAATCCTGTCTCAGCCAAAACCAGCTTCCTGTGGTTGCAGGAGCAAGTGCTGGGGCCCACAGGGACAGGGCACGTTTGCAAACACAACCCTAAATGTAAATCAGTTCTTACCACGGTATTTATAATCTTATCTAAAAATAACCCCAAATTCAGCTTCCCAGAGGACAGCAACTGAGCATCCCCCAGACCCCAGCTTGCATGTGAAACTGTCCCAGTAATTTTGGGATGTCTGCAATACGTAATTCGCAGCCCTGCTGGTTCTGCTGCAAGCCCCATCCCCTGGGAGCAGAGGGGACCTGCTGCACCCCCCCCGGACACACTGGCCCTCCCTGAGCTGCCATTCCAGTGCATTTGGTGTTTTGCATCAGATCTCAGGTGCCCACCCTGGGGCAGCCCCAGGCTGGGATGTAGAAACTAAATCTCTGCAGGTAGAGCTGGAGCAAAGGTGGGGAGAGCAGCCCAGTGATGGAGAGGATCACTGGGGATGAAGGTCTCCATCAGGTGGCCAGACCCGAGCACGGCAGCAGGAGAGCAGCTTGGCTCCCAAAGCCCTGCAGGAGCAAACCTTGGGATGGCTGGAAACAGAGATATCTTAAGTGTATCCTGAGGACTCTTGGAGAGGGCTGGGACTACTCCCCTATACCGGGGAGCCCCCAGCCCAGAAGGAGAAGGTCCCACTCAGAGCTCCTGCTCCCCTTGGATTGTCTCCAGGCACCCAAGAGCAGAGCCATGCAGCAGTTCCTGATTGAGAAAACATCATCAGTGAAGCAGAGCATGTTCGGCATCCAGAAGTCTGACATCCCCTTACCCTCAGAGGGAAAAATGTCGAGGAAAAGCAAAAAAAAAAAAAAATGGATAGAGAGGATGGAGGGAGAAAACTTTCCTGAAGAGCTGTGTCTCTGCCAGGCAGGAGAATCCTGGGGAGGGAGGCAGGGTCCTCACAGGGGGCTTTGCCATCACCCCCTGCCTGGGTGAGGGGTTTGTGCCATGGGGATCAGGGGTGCAGTGGGGGTCCTGGGGGGAAGGAAGGGACAGATCCCTCCTCCTGGCTACAGGAGCACGCAGTCACGCGTGTGGGGTTGAACACGTGTGCCAGCGTGGGGGTGGGCGCAGGAGGGGGAGCAGGTCACATTGCAGAGCCCACGGGGACACGAACATTAGCACAGGCAGGAGTGGGGTGGGGGCACAGAGCTGCTCACGGGCATCCATGGGGTCTCCGGAGTGGGGGGGCTCTTCCTCTTGCCCTTCAGCTCTGAGGGGCTGCTGGAGGCTGCTGCTGGAGGAGGAGAGCACTCCCACAAGCATCGGGACACACCGGCCCCCACAGCAGCACCCACCTCCCGACACAGCCCTGGGGGTGGTGAATGAAACCCCCTTTTGAGTGGGAATGAGATGGGAAGGAGTTGTGCAGGGGCTGAGAGGTGTTTTGGGGACCATCATATCCCCAGGGCACAGAGGGCACAAATGCATTGCCCTCACCCCAAGTGAGGGTGCCTGGTGTGTTCTGTCGATGCCAGGGCATGGCCAAGGTGGGTCTGGAGGCCATCAACCCTTGGGGACCGTGGCCCCATCCCTGTGCCTGTCCATTGCTGGGAATCACGTCCCTGCCCTGCCACCAGGGATGCAGGATCTCTTCTGGCTGGACCAGACAGGAGCGGGAGGCTGGATGCAGGAATGTAAGGTGGGGATGAAGGTGGGTAATGGTGCAATTAATGGAAAAGCCATTAGACCTTTCTCCTCCTCCCCCTCCTCTTCCTCACTCCACCACTTGCTGTCCTCCTCCACTTCCACCTCCTTTCTTCTCTCCCTCTCTGCTCCTCCTTCTCTCTCCCCTCTCAAAGATTTCTCCCTATTTTTGTCTGGTTAGAACCTTTTCTTTTCCTTTTAACCCTTCCATGGCAGCCCGAAAGGGAATTCAATCCATCTCAGCTGCCAAAGGCAATGCCCTCCCAGCTGGCACAGAGCCCCTTCTCCTGGCGCTTCGGGGGCCCTGCTGCTGCAAAATCATCCAAAAACAGGACAAAAGCTCAGTAGAAAGCTCTTCTGGGGGGGTGGTCAGCAGGTGGAAAGTGCAAGGCGTGGTGTAAATGGAGGAGGGGGTGCAGGATCCTCAGTGGATGATGGTGGGGGCTCCAGGAAACCCCTTCCCTGAGGTTTGGACCTCACAACTCTACTTTTATTATGCTTTTTGTGCTTTCTTATGTTCGGCATGGCAGACAGGCCACACAGCAGCAAAAAGTCGGAGGAGGAGGAGGCCAGATCTTTCTCCTATTCCCATTCTAAAATCCCCTCCATCTGCCCCAGCTTGGGCTCCATAGGAATATAGCACCCCAGGACACAGCCTTTTTGCTCCCCTCTAGTTGTGCTTCAGGCCAGACCACTCACCCCACTGTGTGGGGGACCCTCAGGACCTGCTCCCCAGGAAGCCCAGAGCCCATAGGGAGACCCAGTGGGCAAAGGTGGGGAGCAGGGAGCAGCCAGTTCTCCCCTGCAGTGTGATAAGGGGTAGCCCCTCCGGGGACCCTGGCTGAAGGTGGGACAGTGTGGGCACCTGGGGACCTGCCATGGTTTCTCCAGCTTCTCCTGACACACTTCTGTTCCATCTGCTCCCTCCTGCTGCAGCATGTCCCCATCCCACAGCACCCCAGGACCCCAAGGAATGCTGCTGTGGGCACCAGCAGGGCCTGTATTTTTTTATTGGGGGGGGGGTGGAGTAAGCTGTTGCCAGGGTGACAGCATCCTCCTGCAACATGGAAACCACGGTTTCCATGGAAACCCTTTTTGCCCCAATTATTTTACCACTGCCACATCCTTTAATTTGCCTTTAATAGTTGTATTTTAGACATTCCCTCCCCTCTGCAGCAGGTGGGTGACCCCCAGGCAGCCCCCGGGCTGGGTCCCCAGCAGGGCCATGGTCCCCATGGAGGGTGGCGGGTTTGGGAAGCAGTTGCCCCGGCAACAGAAACAGGGCGTTTCTGGCAGCGGTGGTCACCATGGGGACGGGGATGCTGACGAAGGCTTGTGAAGCTGAGAAGACAAATTGCCCTCATCATTATCTCTGGGCTTGTCAATCAAACATATTCCCTTATTTACCTCGGCGAGGAGAGAGCCCCGGGAGCACACAGAGAGGGAGGGAGCCAGAGGAGAACTGCTTGCCCCAAACTCTGCACTGGGGAGGGAGCATTTCCAGCCCCTCGGGATGGCCACCATCACCTGCAATCGCTTCACGGAGGAGTACCAGCTCTTTGAGGAACTGGGCAAGTAAGTTGGAGACGGGGCTGGAATGCTTGGAGCAGGGCTGTTCCCTGGCTGGGAAAGACCCTCAGCAGTGCTGGGAACTGCTGGAGATGGGGGAAACGAGATGAGCATGGAGAGATGTAGTGGGGATCGGTGGGAGGACTCGGGTGAGGATGGGGGCTGCCAGCCCCAGATCTGCATCTCTGTCCCTCCCCGAGTTCAGGGGCTGCTGATGGGTGTTTGGCTGGGGGCACGGGGCACCCAGAAGTCTGGAGCTGCCTGGGAAGGGGGAAACTGTCTCTTTTATGGAAAAGCTGCTCCCAGAAAAGGGTGCTGCTGGTTCCCTCGGGAAGTTCCCCAGCCGGGAGGAGGGATGGGACAGCCGAGGAGGAAAGCCTTACATTTACAAATACATTGGGTGCCCCTTACATTTCTTTAGGGAATTTCTCTGTATGGATTTACCAGGGTTACTAGTGATGCAGGAGACCCAGCCTGCATGGTAGCCCCCAGAGAATCCTGGCAGGTCTTGGACAGACCCAGGATGTCCCTCACCCCTGCCCCTGTCCCACTGCGGGTGAGCCACAGCCCTGCCTGACCCTCCTGCTGGGGAGGGCTCAGCTCTCAGGTCCGGGTGTCACCGTGTGTGCCTGGATCTCTGTGTGTGTGTGTGTGTGTGTGTGTGTGTGTGTGTGTGTGTGTGTGAGTGCAAACAGAACTGCCTGTGCACGGTGAGGCAATCCCAGGGAGCACCGAGCCCCCCGGGGTGGAGCAGGGGATGTCAGGTTCTCCGTGCAGAGGGATGCTCCGCGTCTCGCCCAGCGTGTGGCTGTAAAACGGGTGCAGGAGTGAGCAGGCGTGTGCCTCTGTTTTGGTTTCTGTGCCTTTTTTTTTGGAGCCGGTGTGTGAATCTGGGGCGTGTGGCCACCGTCCCCGTGGAGTGGCTGGAGGGGGTGGCGGGCTCAGGGTGCCTGTGCCGGGCAGCTGGTGGTTGTGCTCCAGATGGGAAGCTGTGTCCATCCCTAGGCACAGGGGCATGCTCCAACCCCGCAGCCCTGCATTGCCCGGGTGCAGGGCAGCCTGTGCCTAAACGTGTGCACACGCACACACACACACACACACACGGGCACTGAAAATGGGGGTGAGGGAGAAAGGAGAGGGTAGAGATGGAGAAATGGAGAGGCTGAGACAGGGAGCACTTTGTGCTGGGCTGAACGCTGTTCACATTCCCCAGCCAACCCACAGCACCAGGGTGCTGCTACAAAGTGCAGCTCTGGGGAGGTGAGTGGAGCCCCCCATCCCAGGATATTCACATCCATTCCCGCGGCATCAGGGTGGCTGTGAGGGGCTGGCAGGGAACAGTTGGTTGGGGAGTGGGTCCTTGTGGTGGGGACAGCCCCAGCTGGCACTGTGGGCAGGGGGTTGGGCACCCGCTGGGGAGATGGTGCAAGGTGGGATGTGGGACCTGGTTTTTCCAGAGTTTTCTTGGCTTTTCAGGGCTCTGAGGCTCTGTGGTGGTGGCAGGGGCTGGGCAGGGGAGGCAGTGGCTGTTGGGTGCCTGCAGTGAGGCTGCAGGGCCCTGGCTGGGCAGTGGTGGCTGCGGGGATGTGGAGGGGAGTTTGCAAGCCAGGAGTGATGGGGGAGGACCGGGAGGGCTCCTGAAGGTGTCTGGGATGTGACACTTTGCTGGGTGGGTGGCGACACCAAAGGCTGAGCACCCAGGCTCAGGGTTTGCCTGCATTGCCCGGCACTGTGGTGTAAAACCACCTGGACAGATACATTTTAATGCATTCACAAATAAAGGAGCAAAGATGGTGCAGCAGCTCACCAGCCCCTGTGAGCATCGTACCGGGCCACCCCACCCCCGGGGTGATTCAGGGGCATCATTCCCAGCTCAGAGCATCCCACAGCTTTTCCATCCACCAAAGAGGGCAGGTACCACCGCAGCAGTGAGGTGTGTTCCCAAGTTAGGGGCTCCACCAGGCTAGCCAAGGTGCTGTGGGGCTGGTTGGGGATTTTCCACTGGGATGGTTTCCAGCACATCCTGGCACATTCAAAAATCAGCGGTTTCCCATGGGGAAATTTCCGCTTCATGGGCTTAGAGAGGGAAATCAGGACGAAGTGCCGCACCTCTGCTCTGCTGCGGCAGCTGCTCGCCGTGAGAAGTGTCGTTCCTCCTCCAGAGAGATGCTCCCGGTGCCGTTTGGGGTGGGGGTGTCCTGGCAGGGGTGGGCAGAACGGTTCTCCTCCTGCCAGACCCTGATCGGGAGCAGCGTCCTGCAAGGATTTGGAGCAGAAAGGGTCCCTCTTGAGTTTGCTGTCCCTGAGGAACGGGGGTGGGCTGTTGGGGGGGACACAATGTGTCCCCAGCCTGGCTGGCAGGAGGGGGGGGTGCCAGGCTGCTGCGCCCACCCTGTTCCTTTGCCATCTCCTCGGCTGTCACCCATCCTGACTCCCAGGCAGGTGGGGTTTGAGATGCCACACACCTCATGGTAGCACCACAGCGGGGCTTTGGGGGCAGGCAGAGATGGGAAGAAGAGTCTGCAGAGCCTGCTCCGTGGAGCACAAGCCCTTGGCACATCCCTGCACCTCCCAAGCATGGGAAGGCATCTGTTCCAAGCGGGGGACTAGGAGCTGGGGAAAACCTGCTCCTGCAGCAGCCCCCGCAAAGCAGAGCAAGTGAAGGGCTGCTCCGATCCCCCGCGCTTGCAGAGGGCGGTGGACAGCGGCGAGGGACAGGGAGAAGATCCTGCCCACGGCCCCCCAGAGTAGGACAAACATGAAGTGCAGCTCCACCGGCGCCTCCAAATCCGCCCCCGCAGCAGGTTCAGGGAGAGGCTGGAGACAATTACCGTGCTGAGCCTTACGATCAGCCCCTCCGCTCCTGGAGCTGCAGGAGAGGGGGCTTATTAAAAAGGGAAAAAAAAATAAAAAATGGAGGAACAAAAAATCCCCAGCCCACACTCTTCTCTCTAGAAAGGAGATAAAATGCCTCGGAGGAGGAGGAGGTGTTGAAGAGAGGGAGGGCGGCAGCAGCACAGCCAGGCGCTGGCAGGGAAGGTGTGAAAAAGGGGGAAGCGGAGCATCCCGGTGGCAGAGCCACTGCTTGGGCTGGGGGGGAGGCCGTGGGGACAAGGCATGGGGTCATGCCTGGACTGGGGACCAAGGGGCAGAGGCTGCAGGGCTGGGACTCAGCAGTGCCAGGGCTCAAGGCTGCAGGGACAGGGCTGCCTGTTGAGCTGTGGGTCCAGCATTGCCCTGCGCTGGCAGCCAGCAGGGGAACAAGGACATGGTCTGTACCCACGGCCCTGTGGGTGATGTCCCCACCCCATGCTCAAACTGGGACATGCTGTCTCATCCCAGCCAGGCAGAGATGGGGGTCCAACTCCCACCAGGGTTTTGGTGATCTCCATCCAAAGACCTGCCACCCTGGGAAGGAAGGGACACGCTGGTGCCCATGGCCAGGGAACAGGGCATGATTCCTTTCTTCCAGAGGGGTTTCTTGAACCAAGACGGGGCTGAGCTCCCTGCCTGGCACCCCCAGTGCTGCCTGCATAGCCTCACGAGCTCCTGGTGCAGAAGAGGATGCCTGCCTTTGCGGGGAAGGAAATGCTGCATTTAGATGGAGCCAAGGGGGGATTTTTTTCCCCTAGGCTGGAAAGATCCCACATGGGGCTGAGAAGCAAGAGAGCAGCCTGGCATAGGGAGTAGAGCCTGTCTGGGTGTAGAACACCCAACATGGTGGGTTCCTGGCCAGTGCAGACTCACTGAAAGACCCCACTGGAACTAGGATGGGGCTATGGCAAGTGTCCTCTACCCCAGAGTGTTCTGCACCTGCTTCCAGTGCTCCATGTTCCACCCACCCTCCAGGCTCACAGTGTCTTGATTGTGCTTTACAGACCACAAACAGACATTTAGTTTCTGTTAGGAAGGTCTGAAGGAGGCAAAAGCCAGGAATGCAGCTGGGGATGTGAAACCCTGTGCTCTCCCATCACGGCTGCTTTATCCCGCTTCCCATGGCTCCCCTTTTCTCACCATTCAGTTCAAATAAATAGATGAGCAAGTGGATGTGGGCACTGGGACCAGGAGTGGCCGGGGTTCCCCAGCCTCCAGTGGATCTGGGACATCTATGTCACTCCAACCTCATGTTGGGTTCTGCAGCGAAAACATGTGACTGGGGCAGGAACCCCCAGGTGGGGAAGGGGGGCATCCCTGCTTGCTGCACTCTCTGCTGCAGACTATCCTGCCGCTGCAAAAGGAAAAAAGTAGAGGAGTCCCAGGGATCTACAGGAACCCACAAACCCCACACACTGTGGTGTTCCCAGTGGGATGGGGAGAGCAGCACTGCAGGACTGATGACGGCTCTGATCTCTGATCCAGGGCAAGCTGGATATGAAGCATTTTGCCCCCCCTTTCCAATTAATTCCCCCCCACCCCCTCCAGGATTCAGCGATATTAACAGCTCAGCTCTTTCAGCAGCCAGGATTAAACGTCAGGACGGGGAAGCTGGGAAGCACCGGGATGCTGTTCCCCCGGCTCCCGCCCTGCACGTGCCGTGAGCGATGCTCTGCGCGGCGGCGCTGGGAGCGTGGGCTGCCGGCTCTGCTGGGGCCCCTTCCCCATCCCTCCGCACCCGCTGCTCGCCTGCTCTCCTAAAGATCACATTCAAACGCAAATTGCCCGTCTCCACCCGCCCCCACCGGTAAAATCAATTATCCGCCGCTGCTCGCCAGCCCGTGGCCTTTTATTCCTCGGCAGGGAGCTGGAGCGGGGTGTCGGGGAGTGGGGGGAAGGTGGGGCGGGAGGTGGGATTGCTTTTGATAGTTGTTATTTTAGCGACTGGAAAGGTTTGGCAGGAAAGGTAACCTGGCACAAAGGTTGTGCTCAGCATGGCTGGAGCACGCGTGTGAGTGTGTGTGTGTGTGTGTGTGTGCCGTGCCACAGCTCCCAGCATCATACCGGCACTGGCAGTGCCACGAGCTGGCAGGGCTCGGGGTATGGGGAACGGGGGCAGAGGGGAGTCTTTGGAGTGTCCCAAGCAGCCATGCTCGTTTACCTGCCAGATCCCAGGAGAGCCTTGCACGTTGGCTCATGCGTGTGCAAGGCACAGCAGCATCAGTCCCTGTCCAGCTTGGCTCCAGGGGTCCTTGCTCACAGGATCCCCTGGGCTATCCCTGCCTGGGTGGCAGTTTTGCAGCTGGGGGGACCTGGCACTGCTCACAGCTGCCAAGTGCTGCTGTGATTGCAAGGTCTAGAGCAGGCTGAGCCACACAGGCTGAAGTGGCCGAGAGCTTCGTAGCAGCCGCAGCCATCACAGTGTCCCTCAGGAGCCAGTGCCCCCGGTAAATCATTACCCCTTTTCTCTTGGGGACAAGTAGGGCAGAGCTGGAAGGAAGAGGAGTAAAGGTGCACAATGCCTGGAGTGTCCCAGAGGAGCACGGAGGGAAGAATCCCACATTCACCCTGCACCCATCATTTCCCAAGGAGAGTGGTGCAAGGAAAGCTGACTGAGATCCCTCCAAATGTTTTCCCCAAATCCCTTCCCCAGCCATCATCCACATCCCCATTCTTATCCACATTCTCATCCTACGTCAGGGCTGAGCTGTGCCCTTGCCCACACCACACCCTCACCTCTCCCTGTGGCTTCTTCTCTTCCCAGGGGTGCTTTCTCCATTGTCAGGAGATGCGTGAAGGTGTTGGCAGGACAAGAGTATGCAGCCAAGATCATCAACACCAAGAAGCTCTCTGCTCGAGGTAGGTGCTGGAGATGTTCCTGGGGAGGTGAGAGGCAACCAGGGCTTACAGAGTGAGGAATTTGTCCCATAGGACCCCATTTCTGTTCCTGAGATCTGCCACCACTCTGCAGCAAAATGCTGGTGACAGCCTTGCAGCAAGCCAGACCACTGCCAGCTTCAGGCACTGGGTAGCACAGTTATTCTGGAAGCATCACCTTCTGAGAGGGCCCTCACTGACCCCCTATCCCCACTCTTGGTGGTGCAGGTTTTCTTACTCATCAGTGAAATCAGAATGTCCTTTCAAGTGGGGGTTTGACTTCATTTCTAACTGTAGATGGACCCTCACCCCTCGCTGCCATCTGGTTAATCACTCTGGTGGAGCACATTGGCTGTTTGCTGCTGGAAGAGGTGCTGGTGGGTCTGTCCTGGTGGATCTGTCCTGGATGCTCCTCGAATTGAGGCTGAGCTGAGCCAGCAGAGAAAAGCATCAGTCAGCCCTTGCCCCAGGGCACAGTCCCCTCTGCCCCCAGGAATGTGGCAGAGGAGCTGTGATGAGGAGGATGGAGGGGATGGGGCAGCAGATGCTGTGTCCCCACTCTAGCTCCTCTCTGGCTGTCGGGAGTGCAGGATGGGTGCCGGGAGCAAGCACCCTGCCAGGAGAGTTTAATTAACCTCCCTTGGTGACTCTCCCTCCTGCCACTGCTGACCTCCGAAGGCAAAACTGAAATGCAGAAAACTGTGACAAGCTCCTTTCTGACCTGGAATTAAACCAACATGTTGCAATCTCCCTCCCACCATGCTGCTGAAGTGGCACAGCACCAACACTGAGCCTCCCCAGCTCCTCCAGCATTGACCCCTGCCCTTCTTCTGGGATATGGACCATTTCTCTTTCTCTGAAGCTGAGAGCTGGGCTCCAGGCAGAGTGTGCAGTGCTGGGCTCAGCTCTTGGCTCCTGCCCATGTACCCCAGCTGGCAGCAGGGTGGGCAGAAAATGCCTCCCAGATTTCAGGGCTGCCTGAAGCAGCAGATTGAGCCACCCCCCTCTATCCTGCCTCCACTCGCCTCCTCAGGCAGTTTGCCCCTCTCCACCCTCTCCTGGGGTTTGTGCTGTCCCTGCAGTGGCTCTGTGCCCATCTGCCCCCTGAGGAGACTTGGCCAGAGCTATTTCCCCTGCTCCACCAGCTGAAATCTCCAGCTGCTTTTGCTAATGATCTGGAACTCCCATTCCTGCAGCGCTGCTGCTTCCCCAGACTGGGACAAGCCCCAGAGGGGCATGAGGAGCCACTATCCCACGGGGATGTGCCACTGGCTGTGTCATACACAAAGGGGGGGAAGGCAGGGAGGGAGGAGTGGGGAAAAGAAGCTGCAAAACATCTCCAGCCATGGTCTGTTTCTTCAGACATCCTCCTGGCTGCTGACACAGAGGGGCCAGCAGGGGAGAAAGTGGAAGTCTTGGAGAAGAAATGGGATTTGGGAGCAGGCAGGAGCTGGATTTGTGGGATAGGAGAGGAACTGCGGCCAGGGGTCACTTCCCCAGAGAATTTCGTGCCTCGCTGTCCCTCCAGCCCGTCCCTGTCATTCACTTTAATTGTGAAAAACAAAAGCCTAAACCCCAACCTCTCCCTGTCACCCCATCCCATCCTGGGAAGATTGTGCCCCATTGGGGAAAATGCCGTGGGGAGCTGAATGAGGCATGGAGGCTGTCCCAGCCTTCAGCTCACAGACTCCAGTACAGGCTGCAAAATTCACTCCAAACCCGGGGGTGACTCTCCCACTTGATGGGGATACTCAGCCCTGGGGAAGGCTTCAGCCCTGCAGAGAAGGGGCTGTATCACCTTCCCATCTCGGCGGTTGGAGACACCCAGGTTTGATTTGATGCAGAGCGAGACTCCGGGGTGTGAACCTGCAAGGGAGCAGCGAGAGCACCGAGAGACAAGCAGCCCTAATTATATCCTCACTTGTCCCGGCTGCTGAGTTCCTGCTAGCATGAAATTTCCTCAGGACAGGCACCTCCATGCAGGATGGCTGGGTCAGGTGTGAGCAGAAGTGGAGAGGAAGAAACAAAATAATTTACAGATTCATTCTGAGGTGCCCCAGGGTGGAGGATTTTTTTGCTCAGCTCAACTTGCTTCGCCCAGAGCTCCCTTGTCTCACATTCCCAAGCCAAAAGCTGAGGAAAGGGACCTGTGCTGCCTTTTTGCAGACAGGCACCAGAGCAAAGCACATTTTCAGAGCCAGGGTTTTGCGATGCAGGAGTGCAAAGTCCTGATGTGAAATGGCTGGTGATGGTGACAGGGAGCAAAGCCTGTAGCCCCATTTCAGCCTGACACTTCTCTCTAGTCATTCAGTTGCTCAAATTATACCATGCAGGACCAGAAATGTCCCTTCTGATTACTTGTGCCTGAAAAAATAGGAGAAAAGGGAACAGTACTGCTGGCAGGGATAACCCAAGCAAATCCAGGATATTCAGGAGGTGATCAGAGATTGTTCAGCTAAGAGAAGGGAGAGAGGAGGACAAGGGATCATCCCAAGCCCAGGACCACCCATGGCATCAGTACCTAGGGGCTTGGCTGGGGGCTACATCTGTGGTGGAATAGTGCCCATCAGGCCCTGATGCTGAACATGTCCCCAGATCTGCTATTCTTTAGCAAAAAAAAAAAAAAAAAAAAGAAAAAAAAGAAAAAAAAAGATGGGTTTTCTCTTTGCCAGCTGGTCTGTCCCCCCAGATTTCCTGTGCTGGCATCTCCTCTGAGAGCCCAGCAGGAGCTGAGAGCAGTTGAGTCCCTTCCTCAGATCCTAATGTAGGGCCGTTGCCTCTTTCAGATCATCAGAAGCTGGAACGAGAAGCCCGGATCTGCCGCCTCCTGAAGCACCCCAACATTGGTAAGCAGACCCTGCAACCCCCGTTGCTGGGGCTCCGCTGCCCACATGCCCTCCCGTGCCCCAGCCGGGGCTAGGGGGTCCCCATCAATAATCCAGCCCTGCCTGCAGCAGCACGGACTGTTTGTCCTTCCCTCGTGCTCCGGGCACCATCCCAGAGGAGAGGGGCTCGGTGGCAGCCGAGATCCGCACAGCCATCCCTCCTCTTCCTCGCGGGAAGCACCATCCTTAACGGGGCCATGGGGAGAAAGGCCCCCACCAGGCATGGTGGGATTGAAGTAGGTCCTGACTAACCCATTTGGCCATAGCTCCCTCAGGGAGAAGCGGAGCCTCAGGAGGCTGCAAAGGGCTATTTTTACTGCTCTCCCCCCGTTCGGGTGCCGTATTCCTCTGCATGCTCCAAAAAGCGGCTGCAGCTCGGAGCAGCAGCAGCAGCGCGGGGCGTGTGGGAGGAGCGATGGCGGGGGGAAGCGAAGACTTTCCCACCGACCGTCCATCTGAGAGTAGCCTCCTTCGGAAAAGCTGTTTCAGGAAAACTCCTGAGCCCCTGCAAAAGACAAAAATAGGCCAGAAGGAGAGAGAGGGAAGGGAGGGGAAAAAGCTGCAGTAAAAAAAAAAAAAATAAAATCCCAAACTCCATCCCTGAGAGCGATGCCGATGCAGGCTCTTGATCCCTGCAGATAGTCTGGATGAAGCTCCTCTTCCCTCTGCTGCAATCCAGGATGTGCCGACCCCAGTGAGATCCTGCAGCTTTAGGGAGAGCATTTGGTGGTTTCTGCAGCCCTCTCAACCCACAGTCAGGAGCTGGGAGGGTTCCCCTGTGGCCGAGCTTCTCCCTGGCCCCCTCACTGCTCCGGTGACCTGGATCCGTCCTTCCCCACGAGCTGCTGCAGCAGATCCAGGGAGCTAGATCCAGGGCCACTGGGACCAACCATGTGGCTCCTGTCCCATAAATATTTCAGTTTGAAAAAGGACCGTCAGCTCCCATCTGTCTCGGCACATGGCTGCATGGCAGGTCTCCCCTGCATTGCCAGGGTGCCGGACTCCACTGGCTTCCCCAGCCTCTGCTCAGGCAGGACCAGGAGCTGCCCTGCAGGGGTCCTGCCAGGGAGTGCAGCATCCCTTTGCACCAAAATACAGGCATCGATTGCCGAGACATGAAGGAAACACACTGCAAATGCACGAATAGCAGGAAATACTAAAACCAGAGGAACTCACCCCACGAGACCCGCAGGATGGTAGCTGGGCCATGCAGCTGGAGCTCCCCAGCTTCCCGGCCTGGCCACAGCTGTTCCCTATGGCTGTCTTCCTCCCTTCCCTCTCCATCACCTGCTGGTGGAGATGACAATATTTCCAAGGACAGAAACATCTGAGCCCTTCCTGTGCCTTGTCCCCCCCCCTGCATCACCCCCTGCTGTTTGGCCCTGACCTGGCAGGCTCAGAGCATCCCTGCTGCAAGGTCTGGAAGGGGTTAACAGCTTGAGATGTTAACAAGCCCAATCCGCTGCTATTTATACCCAGGAGGCTCTTCTCCACCCCCCCTCCCCACCCCACACCCTCTTTCCCTTCACGCCCCTCCACTGCTCCTGCTGCCTGGAAACTTGGACTGGCAGCTCCCCTTCCGTGCAGCAAAGGCGGCTCATTACCCACCCAGGAGCTGGAACGAGCTGTGCCACTGCAGAGCGGCCTGGCATGAGGAAGAGGAGGCACTGCTGCTGGGATGAGGCAGAACAACCCTCTCCAGCCCTCACTGGGAGACGCGCCCCAGCTGCCGGGGGCTTTGCTGTCCTCTCCTTTGTTCCCTGCAGCGAGGTGGGGTCTTTCCATCTCCCATGAGAACGCATGGGGTCTCTCCATTTCCCACTGGAAAGCCACACTGTAGTTCCTGGAGGAACCAGTCTGGGCTCTGCACTGTGCCTGCTGGAAAACCTCACATGGAAAGCCGTGCACAGGCAGTTAAGGGCAGGTCCAGGTCCCCAGGATCCTGCAGTACATCCACAGTACTGGGGGATGTATTAGGAGAGCTGTGGTTTCCCAAAGTTTTTTTCCATTCAGGGAAGTCTTGCTTTATTGGGAAAACCTGCAGTTTTAACTCCAGGTACCTGTTGTCCCCTGACTCTCAGTCCCAAAGCTGTGTCCTGCTCTTGCCTTGGCTCCCGGCACTGAGCTGGAATGGTTTGGCCAGTGCAGCTCTCTCTGACTATGGTCAGTAACAGATACTTGTAGGATCAGGTTATATTTAGAGCAGCTGCTCCCTCTTATACCTCCTTGGCTCCTGGCAGCCACAGGCTTTGGGACTTCCCCAGGCAAGGAACGTATCTGGACCATCTGTTTGTGGTTACGCTGGCCCTATCCACACCGAACTCACCTAATCCCCCTGAGAACACTTTGGCTTCTGTGGGATCCCAGCCGTGATACCCCCAAATCCCTCCCAGGCAAGATGAAATGGGAGGAATTACGTCTCTTTCAGCAGAGGAAGGCAGGAAAGCTGGGGTTTTGTCAGAGAAAAACGGAGCAGACAGATGTTGTAGCACAGGGAATGTCTGCAGAGGCCAGCAGTGGAGAAGGATAACTGGGAAATAAGACGAGAAAGTTGTGTCAGTAATCAGGATTGCAAGAGAGACCCATAGGAAGGATGGTGCTCAGCTCATCAGACCTCCTCTGCCCTGGCTGGGTGGGCTGCCACTGCTGGCAGCGTGGTCTCAGCAGCTGCTGGATCTGCCTGTGGAGCTTGGAGACGGGAGAAGGACCAGAAGAGTGGTGTTTGCTGGCCTGGGAGATAAGAGAAATGCAGTGCAGTATCTGTGCTCAGTGATGGGGCTTGTTATCTCGCCTGTGTCAGACTGAGTCTGGAGGATGTTTCCATACAGGGCTCAGCTGATTTAGCTGCAGTAAAAGGGTCTAGAAGTAAAAATTCCCATAAACTCACCTTGATGTTTATTTTTTCCTCCTTGATTCCTAACATTCTCAAAGATGTTGAAAGTTGTATAGGGCTAAAACCAGGTGAGAGAGAGAAGGGTTAAACATTTACAGCCTCAAGGGAGTGAAACAAAATGTGAGGTGGGGGACAGAGGACACTGGACCAGGCTCTGTTTATCCATCCTACCTGTTTCCGTGCCCCTCCCCTTGCTGCACATCTGCCTGCTAAGCTGTGAGCAGGGATCTGAGCCTGAATAATCAGCACACAGCTGCAGGGTGACAGATTTGTACCTGGCTGTGTCTGGTGAGGTGTGCACGAGGAGAGAGGGTGCCCCTCAGTGTGACGAGCAGGGTGAGATTCCAGGAGACAGGGAAACTCATCCTGCGGAGATTCCCAAGGAGAAAAGGAAGGTCATGAGCAGAAAATAAAAAGAGCCCTGTGGGTGCCAGGGCTGTCAGCCCAGCACCCGGCTGAGCTCTCCCTGTGCCCAGGCACTAATCCTGTTGGGGCTGGGGACACCCATGCCTGCAGCCTGCCCAGTGCCCAAGATAGCCCAGCAGCTGCCCGGAACCTCAGCCAGACACAGCTCCGGGCAGTCCCCAATTTGGAGGTGACCTTTGAGCCTCTCACCACTGCCCCAGGCTGGGGCCATGGATGGGATCCCCTGGTGAGCAGAGACCCCCACCCAGTCAGTGGCAATAGCAAGAGGAGGAGGGAGGAGGAATAGCCCTGCTTGTGCCCTTCCCCAGCTCCTGCTTGTGCCCAAAGGGGAGCAAACACATTCCCAGGGAGTGGGGTGGGAGCCAGGTGTACCCCATAACCCTTCTGTCTCTGCTGCAGTGAGGCTCCATGACAGCATCTCTGAGGAGGGCCACCACTACCTGATATTTGACCTGTGAGTAATGGTTCAATGCATCCCCTGACCCACTGCCAGCTCCGTGATTGCACCCGGGGTGACACACCCTCCACCTCACCCGAGCCCTTCCCACGGGGCTTGAACCAAGCTTGGGTCCCCCAAGCCGGGCAGAGGGCAGGTCCCTGTCCTGCACCTCCGACTCTCCCGCTGTGCAAAGAACATTTTGGGGGGGAATTGCCGGGGCCGAGTGTGCTGTCAATCAATCCAGCTCCCCCTGTTTTCTCGCAGGGTCACTGGTGGGGAGCTGTTTGAGGACATTGTGGCCAGGGAGTACTACAGTGAAGCGGATGCCAGGTGAGCACAGACACACGTGGGGCTGTGGAGGGGACAGATTATATCCTCTCTCCTGAGAGCTGCTCCCTCCCAGGGTCCTACATGCCTGGCTTTCTGCAGCATGAGCTCCTTCCGTGTTGGGAGGTGTTTTACAGCCACTCCTGCAACACATACTCATAAACCAGAACTGTCGTGCAAAAAAGACTTCCAAAAATGCTCTTTTTAACTCGCTCAACTCCTGTGCCAAGAATTGCATGTGCTACCATGGGGCTGGTTTCCTCCCCAAATCAGATGGCTCCCAGCCATTGCTGGCAGCATCTTCCTTGCCTGGAATGATGGGTTAGCCCACATCTGACCTCCCTGTAAAGGAGCAGGCTGTTGGGGCTCCCTGGGCTGAGCACATCGGGTTTCCCTGGTCTGGGGATGTCAGGGCTCCCTGGGCTGGGGGCATTGGGGCTCTCCAGGCGGGCAGAGGGGAAGCCCAACACCAGACTGGTGCCCAGCCAGGGCCGTGATATCACGGACACCCCCCAGTCCTCACCCCCTTCCCCTTGGAGCTGCATTCCAACCATCTGCAAGCATTTCTCTGGCATTTACCACTTGAAAGCACTGAGGAGGAGCAGGCAAGACAGGCCGGGTGGGAGGATGTGCTCAAGCTCTGCTCTCTCCCACGCTCCTGCTGGCACTTTCCAGGTACCCTGCTGCAGAGCCAGGGGGTTGGGTGCCATTTCAGCCACCTCTTTGGCCCCTGCAGCTCAGCCAAGGGACAGAATTAGCTTCATTTTTTTGCCCCTCTCCAATCTCCAGATATCACTGTTCCTCTTGGCTTTGCCCATAGGCTAAGCATAGCCTGTACATATGTGTCCAAAAGGGTGGTAAGCTCTACAATACCTCTCTGCATGAGAATATCCTTTATTTCTAAGCAGAAAGCAATCTCATTTAATGGGCTGCCTGCACTGAATCCACTTACAGCCCATCCACTTATTAGTGTCATACAAATAAAATAAAATAGATGTAAATAAAGACCTTCTGCCTTGCACACAAGCTGTTTCGGAGTAAAAGCGATCATTGCCTCTGTCTTTTTCCCTTCCTGTCTCACACACGCAGCAGAGCTGGGATGTAATGAACTAGATATAAAGTAAGCAGACGCAGCAAGAGCCACCTGCATTAGAGCAGAGCAGGGAAATGGGGCTGGAGCAAAGGTTACACAGAGCACATCTGCTCTGCCTGGGTTTGGAGACCAGACCTGGGCTGGCATTGTGGCTCCACTGCTGGTCTCCAGCTCCCCCCCAACACTCCAGTGTTGCTCCAGTGGGGATCCCAGAGGCTCAGCTGTAGCCCCCATGCTCCTGCTCACCATCAGTGGGTGTGCAGCAGCTCTGATGGTGCCTTAGTGGGTTAGAACTGCTCCCCACACATGTGTGGGTTTCGGTGGAGGGAGACACTGATCTGTGCTGAGGGGCTGCTGGTGGGCAGTGTGATGGGGAGAGGGGCAGAGGGGTGAAATGCTGTGAAACAGAAGTGTGTGACAAAACTCTGCCTCACTGGCCACTTGTGTGAGCTTTCTCCTCTCTCCCACAGCCACTGCATCCAGCAGATCCTGGAGGCTGTCCTGCACTGCCACCAGATGGGGGTGGTTCACCGGGATCTGAAGGTAGGAGTTGCAGGGGGAGTGCCTGTGGGAGGATGGGGGACCCCGTCTGTGATGCAAAACCCTGTGGAGCAATGCCCAGAGTATTCCAGGGCTGCTGAAACAGCAGGGAGGAACACGTGTAGGGCTTTGGGAAAGCCACAGAGCAAAGACCAACTCCAGGGTGAAACAACACAAAGGAGGGGGGCAGGGAGGTCCTTGAAGTCCACGGTTCTCTAAGGATCCAGGGACACCCAGACACATAGCAGGACAATGCAGTTGGGAAGCACATCCAGAGCCCTGACTTTCCTCCATGCTGTGCTGGGAAGGTCCTCCCATCCATAGTGGAGCCCCTGATGGGTCTTTCACTCCTCTCCAACCCCCATCTCCTCCTGCAGCCCGAGAACCTGCTGCTGGCATCCAAGCTGAAGGGTGCCGCCGTCAAGCTGGCTGACTTCGGCCTTGCCATCGAGGTGGAGGGGGACCAGCAAGCGTGGTTTGGTGAGTGGGACTGGCCCAAGGTGGGGCATTCTTCAGCTTTCCTTGGCGTGTTTGATCAGGGCGGCTCCAGGTGGGACACACATCCCCAGGACCTGAGCCCCAGGTTATGGGAGCATCCCAGCAGCACAAGAGGCACAGTGGGTGAGGAGGTTGATGGCTCCAGCTGTGCTCCTGGAAACAGCCCAGTACTGATCAGGGCAGAGGCAAGCAACTCCACAGGGACTCTGTGAGTCACCAAGATGTCCTGGTGAGATGGACAAACCGGCAATAGGGGCAGACCAGGGGGAGGGAAGCCTCTTGCAAGTGCTGGAGGTGCTCATCAGAGCACTCCAGCCTTATGGACAACCCTGGAATTTGGTTGTGGCAGAAAGCCACAGTTTGCTCTGCCCTCAGGACTCACAGAGATGTCTGGCAGGAGGGTGCCTGTCCCACCGGGTCAGGATGTGCCAGGACTCCTGGCTCTTGCTGTGCCTGGCTGGGCACCAGTCCCTGCTGGTGAGCTGTGTGGGGATGGGGGCTGCTGCCAGCAGGGTGTGATGGGCTGTCTGTCCCAGGTTTCGCTGGCACCCCGGGATACCTCTCCCCCGAGGTGCTCCGGAAGGACCCCTATGGCAAAGCCGTGGACCTGTGGGCTTGTGGTAAGTCAGACAGGGGCTGGAATGCCAGGAGCTGGCTGGGTCGGGCCGGGCTGGGTGGGATGAGGCAGGCTGTTCATCCAGCATGTCCTGAGCTGTAGTTGCTACAACATCTTGGGAAGCTCAGGGGGAGGATTTACCCAAGAGGTGGCACATTACCCTGGGCTGTCCCCAGAGCAGCACCCTCTCTCCCAATCCAGCAGCACCCTTCTGTGAAGGATCAGCCCCCTTCCTATGTACCCAAAGCTCCCAGTCAGGAGAGATGCTGGTTCTCTTCCCTGAGGTGCTGGTGGAGTCAGGCAATGATTCCATGCAGTTTCAGTTGTAGGGGAGCCTTTTTCCACCCCCACTGGGGAGGAGGCATCGCCCAGACCTGCCAGGGCACCCACTACAGGGTCTGCATGTGGCTGCCAGAGACCACCAGCACAAAGATGGATCCACCAACAAGCCTTTTGCTTTTTAATCAATGAGCAAATCCTCATGTTTCCCTAATTTCTGTTTCTCTGTTTGAGTTTGGCCAATCCCCAGGCAGAGTCTGCTCCTACCTCCACTAATGAATTCTCTCCCACTGATTCCATCTCTTCTCCTGGGCAGGTGTCATCCTCTACATCCTGCTGGTCGGGTACCCACCCTTTTGGGATGAAGACCAGCACCGACTCTACCAGCAGATCAAGGCTGGGGCTTATGATGTGAGTGGGTTTGTCTTGTTCCCCCTTTTCACAGTCTACCCTCTCTCCTGCTGTCCCTGCCTTACAACCTGCTGCTCTAGAAGAGCAATCTGGCCAAATTCAGACAGACACGAGCAAGGTTCTTTCTTCTGCCCTGGTCACAGAGGGTGCACACATTAGCATGTTTCAGGGCCACTTTGCAGGACAGATAGGTCTTGTCCTGGGCCTTCCAACTTTCTTCTTCCACTTCTGCTCTCCAGTTTTCTACGTGGCAGCTCTTTCCAGTTGTGCCACCATCTCTCCAACTTGCCCCAGGCTGCGGGAGAACCAACCCAAATGTAAAGGGGCTTCTGCTCCTTCTGTTCCTTCCTACCATCCCTCATCCTGGTCCCTTTGTTTTGGCAGTTCCCCTCCCCTGAGTGGGACACAGTGACTCCAGAAGCAAAAGATCTCATCAACAAGATGTTGACCATAAACCCGTCCAAGCGCATCACGGCAGCGGAGGCTCTGAAGCACCCCTGGATATCGGTGAGTTCGACACTCACTGGTTGGGGCTGAAGCTGTAGAGATGTGGGGGCTCACAAGGGGAGAACACCTTACCGAGGAGCATGTGATATCACACACGCTGCCAGCTCTCTTCTCCATCCTGGGAAGATGGGTTTCCTGGCATGGTTCCTCTCAGTGCTCTCAGAGCAGCGTTTTCCCTGGGGTTTTACAGCAGAGAAAAGCTTGTGAATGCAAACAGCGTGTCCTGGGGGAGCTGGTGATGGGAAGGACACATATGCTCCCAGCCCTGGTGGGGATAGGCTGGTTTCTTGGTGTCACACTGTGCTGGGGGGCTTTTCTTCAGAGATGATGGGAGCAGGCTTGTGTTTGTCCATCCATCCACCTACCCCAGCAGCAACCCCCCCCTTCACTTCATCCCACTGCTCTGGCTGCTGGTTCTCTCTCTGAATCAGCTCCTAAAGGCAGGAGGAGTCTGTAAGCTTAACCCTGGGACCCCACATGTGTAAACCCTGAGCACACTGCTGAACATGGCTGGTCAGTCAAGGGGTTAACTGTGTGGGCAGCCAGTTTTTCCTGCAACCCCTCCACCAGAGCAGATCCTGCTGACTCCAGAGCTTCGATCTCCCACTGCCCATTAAACTTTTATCTGCTGCTGCTGCAGGCAGCCCTGGCCCGTGCCTCGGCCACGGGAGATCGCACACGTGTGTGTGCATGTGAGAGCAGGGCTGGGGGAGCCCTTTCCCCCCAGCTCTGCTCTGAGCCAGGTCTCTCTCCCCCCAGCACCGTGCCACTGTGGCATCATGCATGCACAGACAGGAGACAGTGGACTGTCTGAAGAAGTTCAATGCCCGGAGGAAGCTGAAGGTAACTCTCATACTGTCCAAGCGGGCTTCAAAACACATGGTTGGATCATAGGTGGGCTTATTCTCTGTGTGGGAAGGGACAGGGTGGTGTCTCTGGGCAGTGGTATGGGGGTGATGGGTATTTGGGGCCCCCCTTGTGAAGAAGGCAAAAGAGACAGAGTGCAGTAGTGGCTTCATCTCTCTGGGGTTCCCAAGTGCTCAGAGAAAGCCATGGTGAAGGAAAGCTGTCACACTGGATGCTGGGGTAAGCACTTTCCCTCTGGAGTCTGTGTCAAGAAAGCTCCTCTTTAGGGCAGGACATGGGTCTGAGAGGCACAGTGAGACCCTCTGCCTGATGGCCAAGATACTTTGCAGCCAAGGAGTAAAGTCATCCATAGAAAAGCAAAAAGCTCACACACACCAGCAGCCCCACAGGCTTTCCCGTCTCGGATGCTGTCACATGCCACAGCCTGGACCCCCTCTGTAATCACCATCTCCAGCTGGAGCACCTCCCTGAAGCACCCATTTCCCAGGTGCTGCTCAGCCTCAGCCAGCAGCATGGCACTGGGAATGGGCTCTGGAAATCACAATGCTTCCTCCAGAGCTGGAGGCACAGAGCAGGACAGCTCTGGCCTGTGTTGTAGCCAGAGCCATCAGTGCTCCAGGCCTGAATGCACCATGACACAGAACAGTGCAGCTGCAGGCTACTAACAAGATTATCAAGCAAAGAAACTGGCTATAAACTATTATTACTTTTCTGCTAGACAAGTAATCAAATTAGTTCAGGCATACACTTCCAAATAGTAATCCATTACTGTAAGCAATTAGTCCAAAGTAATCAGTAATCTCATTATACGCTGAGCAACTAGTTAGTAAACTCAGCTGGAAAAGGGGAAGGATTTTTACAAATGTTGTTTTGCAGTGGTGATCTTTGCGTGGCTCCCATGAGCAATCCCTGCCCTGATGCTCTGAGCTAGCACAGCTTTAATGCCAATTAAATCCGGTTCCGCTCCTGGTGGGTCCCTTTGCCACCAGCTGCCGGCCCTGGTCAGTGGGGTTGTGCTACATCTAGGGCAGGGTAGTATGAGACTGAAAAGTGCCCCACAGATATTTAATATCCCTTTAATCTTGGAGGGAAGGCAGTTTAGAGAGTGCAACCCAATGCCTCATTGCTGGTGATATGGAGTTGGGTACTGAGAGCTGCTTTTGATGGCAGGAGGAGAACATGAGTCCGTGGGCCAGTTTCCGTCCAGCCAGGTGGCTGGGGGACAGGTGCTGAGCAGGGCTTTCCGCCCTCAGGGATGGGGGGAGCAGCAGGGTGTGGAGAGCTGGGGTCCAGCACACCCTTCCTTCTGCCTTCCTTGTCTTTCAGGGAGCCATCCTCACCACCATGCTGGCCACCAGGAACTTCTCCGGTAGGTTCTGTCTCGGACTCATCTCTTTGTCTTACAGGATGCCCAGGGCAAATCCGTAGGATTCCTGGAGAGCTGGCTTTGCCTTGAGTGTCATGGGGAGGCTGAGGTTGCAGCCTGGTGCCCCTGGGGATGTGTGGTTTTGGGTAGTCCTCCAGGGGAGATCACCTGGCACCTCCAGGCTGGCATCTGGTGTGGGATGCAAGAGGAAAGGTGTCTGGCTGACATGCAGTGGTCCCCAGTGGTGTAGGGGTTTATACGTGCCCAACCATCTGGCTTGTGCTGGGGTGGGGATGCAGGTGCTGGGGGCAGCCGGAGCTCAAGCTGTTGGTTTTGTGTCCTCCTGGAGATGTTTGTGGCTCAGGGAGAGCATCCTCTGCATCGGGAATGTCAGACAGGTTCCTGGGTGCCACGGCAGGCAGATGGCAGCAGGATCCCTCAGGTCTCTCCCCAGGCAGGTGGATGCTGATCCTGCAGGGTTTCCCACTCTCTTCCTGCCTCTCTACATCCCGAGGGCTGCATGGGAGACAGGACTGAGCATGGCAGCCCAGCCTGTGCACTGGAGAGGTCTCAGCACAGCCACAAGCCCCAGTACCCTCACGGAGAGCTGTTCCCTCTGGGGACACCTCGCTGCAGATGGGATTTCACAGGCGATTCCCAGGCACGGAACCAAATGGAGCCACGTGACTACAGAGCTCATCCACTTGCTGTCACCTCCAGCCCTCCCCAGCGCTGGGAATGTCCCTGCAGCGGTGCTGCAGCGCTGGGACACACCAGCCAAGCCCTGCAGCCGCTGAGCCTGCTGGTGGCAGCTGTTTGGGGTTAGACGGGTGTTTCAGGGTGCTTTGCTGAGGCGCCCCGGGTGTCAGGTGCGGCAGGCGGGCAGGGGTGCCAGGGAAGCTCAGGGAGAGGGCTGTGGCCAGGGCCGGTATCTGCATTTGTCGTGCGGGGATCGTGCTGACACATTTAGCACTTGTGGAGGGGAGCTGGAGGAGTCCAGCAGCTGGGGGGATCCGGTGTCAGCCCCGCGCCGGGGAAGGCGGTGGACAGGAAGCATCAAAGGGCAGGAAATTCAAAAGCGTCTCTCATCGTGCTGCCCGTCCCACGCACGGCCCAAGGGCTCAACCAGTGCGCCCGGCCCAGGAGCACAGCGGGGCTGGTGAGCGAGAGCAGGGTCTCGCATGGCGCTGAACTCCACCGGTCCCACCCTGCTCCGGGGGTGCAGCGGCAGTGGGGTGGTTTGTGCGGCC